>NC_051308.1:245701178-245962828 GCF_015220235.1 Choloepus didactylus
AGGCCTGACTGTAAACCTAAGTGTGTCTGCAGGCCTGACTGAACCATAAATGTGTCTGCAGGCCTGTGCCCCAATAAACTCCTGTTAAGACCCCAGGCACTGTGGGCTTGACCAGTCCTCCTCTGTGAGGTTCCTGCAGCTGAGGTGGGTTGTCTGCAAGCACCTGGGCAGGGTTTAGGAGCATCCACGAGGTGGGCAGCTGGTATGGGCTCTTTCCCTCCTTGCTCAAGCGCTCCTTCGGTTTCCTAGGAGTAACTAAATCCTGTCTTATTAAAATCATTTCAGCTGCCAAATCAGAAAAGCTGGCAAACCGGTGTCCCTTGTGCCACGAGAATTTCACACCTGGAGAAGAGGTAAGGGGCCTAACTCGGGACGTGGCCTGACACTGAAGTAACTAACCCCTGTTAGATGCTGCCTTTGGTGCCGAACCCAAAGTAAACACTCTGTTCAGGAATAGAATTTCCTGTGTCCACTCTCTCAGGACTCAGTTCTTTGAGGAAATAATTGAACTCTAAACAGTTATTCCGTTTGACTATGTATTCATGTAATTTCTTCTTGTAACATTTATAAATGGTTTATTTGAGAAGTCTCAGCTCACTGGGATATAAGCATGAAAAGGTTTTATGTTTTCTAGCCATTGCTTTCAGTTATTTATTAGCCAGATTCTGTAACACTCTGGGCCCCGAGGCCCAGTTTGGTTTTAAAATGCTATTTCCTGTGCGAGTCCAGGTTTCTTCCT
The DNA here is from genome assembly GCF_015220235.1 of Choloepus didactylus. Classification (NCBI taxonomy): domain Eukaryota; kingdom Metazoa; phylum Chordata; class Mammalia; order Pilosa; family Megalonychidae; genus Choloepus; species Choloepus didactylus. The sequence continues at coordinate 245,701,918 of NC_051308.1, forward strand.
TCCCCAGAGCAGGCTGCACCTGTGACCCAGTGGTCCCGGTGTGGGGGTGGGCACGGTCTGCCACACCCACCCTCTCCTTCCCCATGTGCTCTTGCTCCTCTGGCGCTGGGGGCCGGGGGGGGGAGCTGGAGCAAGTGAGAGGTTCTGTGTTGTCATTCTGGCTCCCTGGCGAAGGCGGCTGGCTGCCCCCCCCACCGCCGCCGCCGTGCCAGGCATCAAGTGCCGCACCCCTGTGGGCCCACCCACCACACAGGGCCCACTGTTGGAGGAGGTCTGGCTCTGGCTCAGCCACTTCCACTGCAGCCCCCTTAGCTGCTGCCACTTGCAGTTTTTTAAATGGTGGTTAGTTTTGCTTTAAGGTGATGATCCAGTAGAGGACGAGTATCAGTGCGGTTGGAGAACAGGTGGAGGGTCGCTGGTGCACTATCCTGAGGAAGCACAATTTCATTGTGGGGGGAAAGGGGGCAACGGGGAACTGCCCAGGGGCAGACTTGATAAATAAACTGGTCTGTTTATATAACGGAAAACTCCGAAGCAGCGACAGAGACCAGCTCCGTGTAGCAACACAAACGAATCTCACAGTGAAAGCATCAAGTCACAGAGGAGCACATGCAGCGTGATTCCAGGGGCAGAAATTGCCAAATCAGGCCTACATGAAAGTAAAGAGCACACTCCTTAGGGCCGTCTGTGCTTGGTGAAATGCTGGCGTAAAGCAGGGTCAGGAGACAGTGCCTTGGTGAGATGCTGAAGAAAGGGGATCCTGGGAGTTCCCAAGGTCAGGGTGTCCTGTTCACCTGGAAGGGGCTCCCCAGGCAGTGCCCTAACCCTTTCTGTGCTGTAAACTATACACACCTGCACACTCGCAGGCCCTTTGTTTCTGCTGGGCTGTGGTTTGCAACTCAGGCTGAGGCCACATCTGCGCCCACTGTGCCTGCTGCCTGCTGCACACAGGCATCAGAAGGCACAACCCCAGAACCTCTGGACGTGGAGCATGAGCCGTTCCTCCAGCGTCTCTGGGGCGGCCGCTCTCATTTTGTCTTTAAAGGTGTGCCGTCTCGATGCTGTGAAAGCATCCGAAGTCCCTCTCCGCTGCCTGGTCGCCATGCAAGGCTCTTCTTTCATTTCAGGCGTGGAAAGCTCACCTCATGGGCCCAGCTGGCTGCACCATGAACCTGCGCAAGACACACCTCCTGCACCGGGCTCAGACACTGCAGCCAGGTAAGGCCCTCCTGCAGGCGGGCGCTGACGCAGGGTCCCTGCTCCATTTTCACTCATGCACCACAGCCTCCCACCAGGGCCTCCTGTGTCACATCCGTGGTTCTTTAGTAAACAGACAGAAATCACGGGACCAAAATGCTTCTCCATGAGCCCCCATTGTGCAGCCCTCTCAGAGGTTTCCGGGGTGGCATGAATTTGGGAATCCTGGACCAAACACGCTGGGTGTCCTCGCAGTGACCTTGTTCTCAGTGCCCTTTCTACATGCGTGGTCCCCGAGTCTTTAGACCCACAGACGCTGCCGCTACCTAACTACTAAACCCTGGTGTTAGTTATTTTGTGCCAGATTTTTTCACAAGAAAAACGGATTTTTTTTTTTTTTTTTTTAATTAAAAAGTTATTCCTGGTCCAAAGACCTTTGGATACACAACTTTATTTTAGGAGGGATGCCTGTAAATTTAGTGATATAAAACCCGGCATTTCTTGAGTGCTGGGTTAGCTCAATCCTCACATCCCCTTCTTAGAAATGAGATAAGGCCTAGAGGGGCCGTCTGCGAATTAACGCCTAGCCCTGGGGGCGTTCGTGCCTTCCTTTCGGGAGCTGAACTCTGAGCTCAGGGTGGCTCAGCCTCTCAGCTCTGCTCTCTCCTGGGTCCTCTAGCTGCCCCGTCCTGCTGCCACCACATGCACCACCTCCTTAGCAGCCAGCCCAGCTCTTTGCACGGCACCAACACCGGGTGCAGACCTGACACCCCTAGTGGGCCACAGACATTGCCACCAGCCCTTCTGATGCTGTTCCCGAGTCCTGGCCACTGGTGTCACCGACCTTTTTGCATTCTAGTTCTTATATAAGCGTGTCCCTTCTAAAGCAGTGCCTGTGTTTTATTGTCTGTGTGTCACCCCTGCAGGTAAAGGCTCAGCAGTCATCAAATCAGGCACTTCAGGATCCAAAGTTGGAAGCAAGATCCCCACCCCAAAGGCAGGCCTGAATAAAACCTCTAACAGGACATACACGAAACGATGACATGACAAATAATTTGTTTCCTTTGTCTCCATAAGTGACTGATTCTAAACTGTTTCTTGTAAAAACTGTCTGTGGATGTGGACCCCATTCTCCATCCCCACGGTCCCCAGGCTCCGTCCCCACCGTCCCCAGGCTCCATCCCTGCTGTCCCCAGGCTCCCGGCAGTGCTCCTCCTCTGACTTGTAGTTGCTCCGTCAGCTCTCTTATATAAATGGTGTGCGTAACTGACCAAAGAACCTAAATCCCAGAGCTAGGACCTGCTCTCACTGTATTTTCAACCTTCAGGTTTCCTCTTTCTCAGGCCTTCGTTATGAACAGGAGAGCAGTTGTTCTGTTGCACAGAATCAGAAACCATTGCCCAGGAAGCTTAATAGAAGCAACTCACAGGCAGGGCTGGAGCACTAAGGAAATGGCACAAGCAGAGCAGCGTCTTTTCTTAATTGCATGGAATAATTTTCCTGAAAAGTTCCCTGTAGACCCGCCTCTAGCCCTCTCCCTGGTGGTAGAATTTCACCAGGGCGTTGGCATGGGGGCAAGGGCCGTGTGTTGTGGTGTGGGTCTAACTGTGCCTTTTTCTCCCCACAGGCACTGTCTGCTAGTTTTCCTGCCCAGTGCACTTAGTGCCAGGGTAAGAGTTTTCAGTATCTGCAGAACATGTGTTTTCCACTTTAATGAGAAATAAAAGTAAAAAAGAAAATCTTAAAAATCAGTAACTGAGAACTGGTCCCACCTCAGCACTTACCTTCTAGAGGTTTCTTAAACAGTGCTGTCCCTGCGACATTCTTCACTTCCTGGCAGAGTTCCTGCCTGGTCCCAACTGTGCAGACCCGGATTTAGCCAAGGTCCACACCATCGTGCTTTTGTATCATGCCTTTTTCTCAGAGGCGCTGCAGACCCTCTCGACGTGCAAATTGCTAACAAAACATAATTATGGAGTGACTTTCTAACTGGCTATCATGTGCTCACCCGAACACCCATGTAAACAAGAGCCGGCCCTTCCCTAAAACCTCTAATAAAGCGTGGGCTTGCTTTCTGGTCTGCACGGAGTAGCTTCTACGCATATTTGAGATACACAAAAGGGCCTTCGAAATGTACTTGCAGACTCAGAATCACTGGGCTGGGTTCTGTGAGCCTGTCCATTCAAGTCTGTATGTAAATGGAACTGTACGTTTCCAGGAGGGTTTTAGAACACCCAAACGCTGCCTAAAATGCAGAACCCAAACCTCACAAACCGTCTCCTAAGCAGCTTGTCCGACTCTCGCCTTGGGAGGGTCCCCAGTCGCTGAGGGGAAGGAGCCCGTGTGTGTCTGAAGGTGGCTTCGAAACTCCAGGTTTCCTCCCAGCAGTGCCCACGTTCCCCAAGTGTGAAGCCACAGCAGGTGGACACTGGGCGTTCTCCCCTGAATAATATCAACTGGCATGTGGGCAGGCTTCTAAAAGGCCAAGCAGAGATGTGCAGGATGCACGTTTGTCTCATACAGTTGGTGTATAAATACTGTTTTTTAATTCCCAACCATGTGAAACAACAAAATACATAAAAAACTAAAAGCTCTGGGCGGTGTACTCCCTGGCCATATTAGTAACCATGAGTTTGCAGTGATCCATCTTCATTTTTGATTAACTGATACCTCATATGATTGACTCAAAATATTGAGCAAGAATAAAACTTACTAAAAGAGTTACCTTTAAAAAATACCGTATTAAAACGTTTGTAAGTGTGGGAAAGAGAAATAACTTAGAACTCTACAAAGCAAAGTACAGATGCCAAGATACTTATAAAATGATCTTTTCTGGTGTCAAAGAGATACGGGCCATGAGTTCTAATCTGTTGATTCTAATCTATTTTTAAAATACAAATAAAATACTTCTTTCAATGGAACAGTAATGAAGAAAGTTAACCAAGGAATTATCCTTTTCATTCCAGTCAAAACTTTAATGTATATATATAATATTTTCTATGTATTAGTAACTCAAGGAAGAAATTTGTAAAAATACTTTTTAATGAGATAGAAAAACAAAGATGGGTGTATTTAACACTGTAGTCTTGTGCAAGTTACAGAAGAATTCTTTGGTTATGTTGACATGATTACTAGAGTGATTAGTTGCTATTAAAATAAGCCTCCAAGTTATAACACTAGCAAGAATAAAGGATAAAAAATGTAAAAGGACCATAAGATCCCTTGGCTATTCATAAATATCTAAATTGGGAGCATATATAACTGAATTCTCATTCATGAATACATTGTGCCTATTTAATATTTATTTCTATTTTCATATCAAAATATTCTATTAATCTAATTTTAAAGAATTGTACCTATAAATCTAACATTAGAATATAAATGTAAATAATTTTAATGAAAATTTGCAACTTTTTAAAGTTTTCACAGTTTTCTAATTATCTTTATTTCAGGTACCAGAATTATAAAGTATCTAAGCAATATATTTTTGTTGTTGTTTTCTTAGGGTTTAGGGGTTAATTCACCCTGAGTATACTAATGGAATAAAAAAATGACTGAATGTTTTGCCATTTTTATTTCAAGATTATAATTAAAAACAAATTTGCGAATTACATTTTCTTCCATGAGCCTGCAGCTGAGGCTCACCCTGAGTCCTGAGGAAATAGACTGAAGGTTGCCAGGAAAAGTGGGAGTGAATATTAAGGTCCCATGAGAGAGTCTGGTTCCTGAAATAAGTTATTTGTCAAAATGGGTTTTCCTGCTGAAGAAGCTGAAAGATTGTAAGCTAACCAAAAAATTAGAGAAAATTGTTGACCAATTTTATGCTGAGGAATAACTTCAAAGTGCTCAGTTGAGGATTATACTCCAAAGTTCCTTCATGTGTCTTTCTACCCTTTGGAAGGGGATTTTTACTAGCCAACAAGTCTATTTTGCTTTTCAAATAAGTAAAAAATGCAGCATTTTCTCTGTGGATTTATAGTATGGTTCTGTTACACTTAATGTCCATTTTGATAATGATTTTATCATTCTTTCCATTTTGAAGTTAGTGTATACTATTTTCCCTAACACAGACATATATTACCTTAAATTTTAAGGCATTACAGTGTGAGCTGCAAAAATTACTTTTAAGATATGTATCTTACTTCGGTAAGTGGAATCCTTTCATTAGGTGTGGGGAGGGTTAAAGTGGGGGGAGAGAGAGAATGAGGTGGGGGGGGCTGGAGTGCCTGCGCTCGCAGAAGAGCAGGCTTGCCACAGAACGACTTAAGGGAAGCAGTTCTGCCCAAGCTATAAATTCCAGCTGTCTGTTCCAAGCTCTTCCAGGGTTGGGGACAAAAAAAGCCACCAAGAGAATTCTTTGGAGTGTGCTATTTTGAATTAGGTTTTCATTTGTGCAATTGCTTATTTGCTCTTAAATTTTAAATCAGTTCCAAAGATAAGAGCCTCATGTAATAGAACTTGCTGTGTAGTAGCCAAGCAGCATCCCCCATGTCTCTTCCAGTACCTTCCTTGCTTCCATACATTCTGTCCATCTTAGGGCATCTCTCGCCAACCCTACCCCCACCCCAGGGTCACCCCACTTCCTGAGAAGGGAAAGCCTTGGGGTGAGGGCTCCGTTTGGAGGCAGGAGGCCAGGAGACCGGTGGTGGGGGGAGGTCCGTGCACCCATCTGCAGGGACCTCAGCCACCTCTTAACGGCTTCGGAGGGACCCAGCAGGGGCGAGCGGCCCCCGGAGGGCCAGGAGGGGTATGTCCCGGGACATGGAAGGAAGCGGCTCAGGCACCCCTTGCCCTGGCCCTCACAACTCCAGGCGCCGAGTGCCCTGCCCAGGGGTCGCCTCGTGCTGCCACCAGGCCCTCAGGAGGAGACACCAGCCCCGCTGGCCCCCCAGCCAGAATGGCCATTGGAGGACTGGACCACAGCGCGCTCGGCCTCAGTGGTCTCGGGCTCAGGCCCTTCACCTGCCTGGGCCTATGCGCAGCCGGCGGAGGCGTGGGTTCTCCAGGGCCCTTGGGGGCCAGCACAGGAGGCCCGGGGATGGTTCCAGGCGCAGCCCTCTCTGGGAGCCCACCCAGCCTCCTCCCAACTCCTGGGTGTCCCGGGGTGCCTCTGCGCTTCCCGCGAGTGAGGCTTGGGCCCCACAAGCCAGCCCTGCTTGGGGGGACATCTCGGCCACTTAGTGGCCTTCTCTCCCCAGGGCGGGTGAGGGCCTCCACCAAATCCCGGAATTCCGACCTGGGGGACCCGCATAGGGCCTGTTCCCTGCGCTGTCGGCTGTTGAGGCGACTCCCCCAGGCGCCCCGCAGCCCGGGACCTCCCACACCCCATGGCCCTCATCCCCTTCGTGGGCCTGGAAACCCCCTTCCCTCTCCATGCCTCAGTTTCCCGACCCACCCGGGGGGCTGCGCCGTGGGAGGCCGGTGGGGTCGGGCAGGCACGCACAGCCCTGGGGCTCAGGGACGCCAAACATGGGGGCTCAAGGGGTGCAGGCGCACACAGGAACAACCCTGGGGGCATCCGGTGCAGTGGCGCCCGACCTCGGGCAGCAGATTGCTGGGCGCCATGTGTCAGCCCCACTTCCCCACTGCTGTGCGTGGGTCCTGGGGCCCAGACGGACTGGCACCCCCGGCAGAGTGGGTCAAAGTGAAGGCCGCACCTAGAAGCCCAAATCATGTCTCCCACAAAAAAAGTCTTCGAGTCCTAACTTACCCTTGGTCCTGAGGATCTGAACTCACTAGGGAATAGCATCTTTGAAGATCCCAAGATGTGGCCAGACTGCATCAGGTGGGGCTTTAATCCAGTATGAGTGGAATCCGTAAAAGTCAAGGAAACTTGGTTCCCGAGTAGGAGTGAGGTGTAGACAGAAGACCGAGTGACCCAGGCAGAGACTGTTACGGGCAAGCCACGACCTGACACCACGGACAAGGGGGAGCATGGCTCTTCCCACACTTTGCTGCTGGACTTCTAGCCTCCCAGAACGTGAGACCATAAATTCCTGTCCTTTAATCCAACCAGTCTGTGGATGTGTTATAGCAGCCGCAGCAAAGGAAGACAGAGACTGAAGGTTCTTTTGAATTGGGGTGTGTGTGTGTGTGCGCGCACACGCGTGCGCGCGCGCGCGCCTCCAGAAGGACACAGGGCAGCTGGGGCAGGCCCTGAAAGGACCGGCTGGAAGAAGGTACATTTCTACTCCCACCTCTCCCAGGATTGTCTTCGGTCAGTCATCACTCGACCTTCACAGATACAATCAATAGCAAGAACGATCAGGACACAAACCCATCTTCTCTGCATGTTGTGGGGTGGGGAATTCATCACAAAAGCCCTGCTGTGGATAAAGATGGTCTATACTAAACAGCAACGCAAATGATCTCCAACTGCATCCCACACCGCAGTGAACAAATCCCGCTGCACTATGCTGAGCAGAGGAAGTCATCACAGATGGCACACACACTGCACGTTTAGATGAAGCACAAACACGGGCACAAGTAATCTATGCTGTTACAAGTCAAGGCAGCAGCTACCCTTGGGGCATGAGGAGGCCTGGCCATAACTTGTTTCTTGTTCTGGGGGCTGGTTACACGGATGTGTTCAGTTTGTGCAAAATTCAGTGAGCCGCCACACACTTGGATGCGTGCACTTTTCTACATGCAATGTACATTACACTTCAACAAAAAGTTCAGAAGCTTCAAAACAAAATAAAACTAGAAGCCTGTGGGGGTGAGTCGATGAAAACAGGCGCCTCCGGAGCAGCCGCCCCAGCAGTGACCCCTCGTCCCTCCTGCTCTGAGCGCCCCCGGCCCGAGCACTGCAACACTGACGACTCATTCTCCCCGGAGCTGCTTCACAACCTTGCCTACTTAATGGAAGGCACCGGGAAACTTCTGAAGACCCGGATGCCCCGGCCCAGCCCAATGAAACCAGACTCTCTAGACGTGGGACCTGGGCACCAGCAGCTGGCAACCTCCAAGTGACCAATATGGATGTCGCCAACCTCTCCCGGACCCACCAGGTCAGAGACGGTGAGGGACTTCCTAGCCTCTCCCCACGGGACAGAGAACCCTCCTCTCTATGGGACACGCGGCGGCTCTCTAGCACCCAAGCACTAGCTCTCTGATTCCTTCCGGCCGAAGCCGGAAGTGACGCCCTGCGCCCCGGAAGGCTGGGGGCGTGGCTGCGGAGAGGTGTGGAACGATGGCGGCGTCCGAACCCTGGCCCGAGCTGGAGCTGGCGGAGCGGGAGAGGCGGCGGGAGCTGATGCTGACCGGGCCCGGGCTGGAGGAGCGGGTGCGGGCGGCGGGCGGGCGGCTGCCCCCGCGGCTCTTCACCCTCCCGCTCCTGCACTACCTGGAAGTGAGCGGCTGCGGGAGCCTGCGCGAGCCGGGGCCGGGCCTGGCTCAGGGCCTCCCGCAGCTGCACAGCCTCGTGCTCCGGCGCAACGCACTGGGGCCCAGCCTCAGCCCCGAGCTCGGGCCGCTGCCCGCCCTGCGGGTGCTCGACCTGTCAGGCAACGCCCTGGAGGCGCTGCCGCCGGGCCAGGGCCTGGGCCCCGCGGAGCCGCCGGGCCTCCCGCAGCTGCAGAGCCTCAACCTCAGCGGGAACCGGCTGCGTGAGCTGCCCGCCGACCTGGCGCGCTGTGCCCCGCGCCTGCAGACGCTCAACCTCACCGGCAATTGCCTGGACTCCTTCCCCGCCGCGCTTTTCCGCCCCGGGGCGCTGCCCCTGCTCAGCGAACTGGCGGCTGCTGACAACTGCCTCCGAGAGCTCAGCCCCGACATCGCCCACCTGATCTCGCTCAAGGTCAGCCGGGGCGGCGCGGGTGGGGGCGGGGTGGGCGCTTGGAGTACCCGCGGAGAGGGAAGTCCTCCAGGTACTGAGCCTCCCGGCCACGTCCCACGGGTACTGGGCCTGGAAAATTCCAGCTCGGCCCGAGCCAGCTCCAGTGTCATCACCTCTGGGAAGCCTTCCACGAATCTGACGTGTATCCCCTCCACCCTCCAACGCCCATGCCTTGCCAGCTGCCCAGGTCCCACGTCTAGAGAGTCTGGTTTCATTGGGCTGGGCCAGGGCATCCAGGTCTTTAAAAGTTTCCTGGTGATTTCCATTAAGTACACACACACACACACACACACACCAACATAGGGGGTTCTCTGAACTCCCACCACCACCTGTTCACAACTGGGTTTCAACACTTGACACACTGTTTTGAAATTAGCGTATTGACTTTTCCCACAGGTCGGAAGCAGATCAAGTGCAGGGACCAGAATTTTTAGATGCAAATTTCTGTCAAATAATTGAATGAGCCCTGGGTGAGGGTCCACCAGACAAGGTGTGAAGACATTCCCATAGGGCTAGACTATGTGGTTTCACATATGATATTTCATGTAACCCTAAATAACCCTCTTCTGAGGTTGAGGTTATTTCTGTTTTACAGAAAGCAGACAGGGTTACCCAAAGTAAACAGCAAATCATTTGGGTTTTCCTCTGAACCACATAATGCTTGGCCCTTTTTAAATCTGTTGAGTTAGGGAAGGGAGGATTGGAGGAACAGGACTTAAATACTATCTGAAAGCTCCAATTCTTTGTCCTTCTCTTTGCATCTTCCCTTATTGTTTCATCCTGTAAAAGGCAGTCCTGTACGTCCTTTTCCTATTTTTCATCCTTGAGTTTATGTGGACTTCTCTTAATAAAACATGGATGCAGTTTAATAGCTGGTCTAATATTTGCAATAGATACTGCAACTCAATTTACAAATAATGATATAAAGAGATATATATCTACATAAAGGTGTGTGTATCCCAAAAACATTTGAGTTTGTAATTAAGAGACATGGACAAGACCACTCTGCAGAGTAACCCGGGCCTGGTGGCATTTCCAGGGAAGAAGCTGTGGGACACCTTGGGTGTCCCTGGGCTGTGGGCTTCCCTTTACGGCTAAGACCTGACATGTGATACACAGTGACCTGCTTTCCCATCTGATGGGGGTCTTGGTTTTCCAGGAGGTTGGTGTGCCAGACCTGTAGCTTCCTGTGGAGCCTGATATCATATAGAGGCACAATCAATTATATTCTTCTTCTAACTCACAGATGTCTTACCAGTATTTAGATTTTATACGTTTTAAATATTCTGTACTATTCTCCGTGGTACCAGCCAATAGAGTAGCAGTCTTTTCTCATGTCCAAACCAACTAGCTCAAGTCAGGGAGTATCTTTCATTCACCAAATCCCAAAGGAGGACTTCAAATTCGTTTCCACCTGCTCCGTTCTGTTCCTCACTTTTAGGCCCCAGAGCTCTTTCATCGGAGGAGAACTGTTTCTTGGAGAGATCTTGCAGCTCCCTTGGAGTCCGCTGCTGGACCTGGCTGTGCTCTTGGGAGCTTTTCCTAAAATCATGCTCCATGAGGAACGCCTGTGGGAACAGTGCTCAGTGGCATGGTTTCAGGCAGGCTGGCATTTAGGTTACCAGTGCATTCTTTGAGGTCCTTCCAGGTGCTGTGGGACGACAGCTGGGGTGTAGATAACAACGAAAATAGAGCTCAGAAACAAGGCATGTGTTCATGTGTTCTACCCAGCTTCTAACTGGCTGTGTGCTGTTGGCTCTTTAGGCCCCTGCCCTTGTCCATGAAAGAATCATGAGGCTGGAGTACGCAGGAAGAGGGAGAGCCACCATGGCAGTGGTTTGGGTTAACTGGTTGCATCAGCACTCCAAAATTGGCTGCAAACAACAGTTGTTTTATTTGCTAATAATTCTCCATTCTGGGCGGTTCAGCTGGACAGTTCTGCTCTTGCACTGCTGCCTCATGTGGCTTCATGCAGCTGCCTGTAGGTGCGGGTCTGGGCTCAGCTGGGATGCCTGGGCCTCTTCCTCGCCATGTAGCCTCAGGACCTTGTCCCCATCGGCCTCTCCAGCAGGGAGTCTCCTTACGTGGCAGCTCAGGGCTCCTGAGAGTGCAAAAGCAGAAGCTGCCAGGCCTGCTGAAGGCTCGGCCTTGGAAAGAGAACCACACTCTGTTGGCTAAATAAATTAGTCAGTAAAGCCTGTCCAGAGTTGTGGGAAGACATTGCACAGGTGTGTGTCCGGCAGGCAGGGCTCTTGAGGGGCCTCCCCTCTCTGTCCCCTTGGAACCACTGCTGGCCCTTAACTTCCTTGCTCACTGCCGACTGGTGAGCTGGGCTGCACGGTGCTGGCTCTGACCACTCAGCCCAGCTCCCTCCTGGCAGGGGGAGAAAAGAGAACCTGGGGCAGGGGATGCTTTTCCCCAGGTGTGTTTGTGTGTTACCCATTGGGCCAGGTGAAGCCAGGGTATGGCCTCTCCTTGCTGCCTTTTGTGGGTCCACCTGGGATGGATGAGGTGGACTGTACGGGTGTCCTGAAGGCTTCTGAAGTAGGCCTGGACAGCACATGAGTTGGCTCAAGGACCACCCCATCCGAGGATCCTCCTTTTTCCCCCCAAGAATCATGCCCACCTATGTTGTCCGTCGAAGCTCCCAGGGTCCCACGGTAACTGCCAGTAGTGTGAGAGTCCTCCAGCGTGAGCAGGGCAGCCTTCCCGTCGCAGGGCTCACAGGGAGGTAAAATGAACATGAAGCCTCTTGTCCCATGACAAGGGAAACTGAAGTAAAAAAATAACCCTTCCCTGGTTACCATATTTTATTCAGTTGCTGCCAGAGGTCACGGCGTCACTTGTGCACAGGTTGAGTCAGGGCCCCGCAGATGGGTTGCTTCTCAGGTTTCACAACCACAGCATTAGGTGCCTTCAGCGGGCACATGCTGTGCGCCAGTTACAGCCCAGCCCCGTGTTGTCATGGGTGGCGTGGACCACCGCAGAGGCTCTGCAGCCGGCAGGAAGAGGACAGAGGCCACAGCATGGCCCACCCAGCCTCTTGCCTGGAGGCCGCCCTGTGTGGGGTGGGGGTTCCCATCAGGAGATGGCACCTCTCCTGCCCTTTGGGGGCTGGAGTGTGTAATCCACACCGAGATGCCCAGTGCCGCATCCCACGGGATCCTCCCCTAGGCCTGGCTTTTCCTCTGCGGCTTGCTCTGTTGACACCTCGAGGAACGTGCTTTTCCTCCATGGACGCAGAAACAGTCCACCCTGCCATGTTTCCACGCCGCAGCGAGATTTCATCCCTGGTCAAGTTCTTGAGCTTTAGAACCTGTGCCACTTTAGGTAGAGAAGACTCCAAAGCAACCACCCCAAAACAGAGGGATTCAGAGACCAGCCTTTGTGGTTGCTCTCCAGCCCTAGGCAGGGTCGGGCTGCCGACTTGTTCTGGTTGGAGTCAGGCTCCCTCCTGTACGTGTGCTTGTATGGGGCGGGGGCTCGGCCAAGGTGGCCGGGGTGGGCATCCCAGAGGCTGCAAATGAGTAGCAGGTTAGAGGCCAGCCCGGGTTCCAGAGGTGGGGATGGAGACTCTGCCCTTGAGGGGAAGGGCTTCTCAGTCCACATCGCAGAGGCAGGGGCCTCTAGTACCCCCACCCTGTCCAGTCCTGCTTTGGGAATGGAAAAGGCCTTGCGTGCCACAAAATGGTAACAGTTATGTTAAGCCCACAGCCCGGCTTCCACTAAGTGGCCCTCGGTGGTGTGGAAAGCAGTGGTGTTGGCCGTGGTGGCTGCCAGTCACTGTGGCCCTGCTGCCTGGCTTGCTTTGGGCCCCTGGAGAGGCACCGGCGCCTGCCCCCAGTGTTGGCCCATCCACTTCTGGAAACCCTCAGAGTTTTCTAAGCCTGGCCTTCTGCCTCCTCCCCTGGAGGGGTCACGACGTTCCTTTCCTCCAGCACTGCCCGTCTTGACTGCAGGATTGGAACCCGTTAGAGAGCTTGTCTGAGAACACTCTTTGTTTTCCAAACTGGGCCACCCCCTTCCTCACACAGGCTTTCTCTCTGCCTCTGACCAGACCTGACTGCTTGACCAGAGACTGTCAGACCGCGTATGCTTTGTAACTTCCTTCCCCACTTGGACTTGTGGAATTCCATTAAAGTCGTCCTCTGTCCCAGCTGAAGCAGACGCACAGTCTTCTGGGTCTCAGGAGCCCTGTCCCTCTTCTCATCATTGCTAACCTCCAGCGCCCTCGTGGCTCCGCCTGCAGCTGGGTCAGACAGCCCAGGGGTGATGGGTGCATTTGTCGGTCAGGCAGACCAAGCATGAGAGCCCTCTGGGGTGTGCGGTGGCCACAGCAGCCGGGGGACGCTGGATCTGCTGCGGCATCGTCCTCCACTGGATGGGTCCAGAAAGGCTGGGGCAGAGCCCTCACCCGGTACTCCCTGGGGGCCATCCTCTTCTAGGCTCCCTCAAATCCCACGAGCCGAGCACCAGGCCCTGGTGGTGTAGAGCAAGGCCAGGCCCGGGTGTCCCCACAGGCCTGGATGCTGGTGGGGAAGGGGGGCAGGGACCCCTCCAGGAGGGACAGACACGTGTCCTCTTCACACACCAGCCACGGATAGGGCAGGTTGGAGGTGCTGCCCGAGCATCCTGGGGTGGACATGGTCCCTCAGTCTGCCAGGAAGGGCTCCGAGAACGACGTCTGTGAACAGGTGAGGGGCTGCCTGGGGTCTGCATCATTTTAGCGATCCCAGCGGCACAGGCGGTGACGGCCGGCCAGTATCCGTGAGGGCTGCTTCTCGGGGCTTTCCCTCACCAGGCTGCACGCAGGGGCCGAGGGCTCCACAAGCCTCTTTAGGCACCAACCCCAGTGACCTCAGGCCCTTTTCCTGCCTCACAATGAAGGGCTGAGAACCCGTCACTGTTTATAAGCCAGCTTGCTGTGTTTTGTGATGTGTGAGATGTGAGAGCACCATGCATTTTACTGCTGGTGATTGTTTCAGCATAAAGGAGAGTAACGTTATTGCTGTGTTCTCTCTTCTGGGGTTATTTTATATATATATATATCTTAGCCCCAGTTGGTGGAGAACCCGTTTCTCCCTCCATAGAAGCACATACTTGTTCCTGAATCAGCTCACATCTCAGGGCCAAGCATCCTTTCCCCTGCCCCTTGGTACCTCCTTCCTCACCTAACGATTGACCTGGAATTTCTTCTGCCATTGTTACTGCCCAGGAACTCATAATCAGGTGAGAAGAGTCAGATGTTTGGGTTAGAAAAATTGTAGAGAGATAACCAATAACTAAGAATTGCCGATCCAGGCCCCCGGGAAGCTCCCTGGATGATGCTGTCATGGAGGGGAGGAGTCGGGGAGAGGAGGGTAGTGGACAGCTACATGCCCCTACAGCGTGCACAAGGCAGCGGGAAAACAAGGTTGCGTTTATTCTCACTGCTGCATGCAGCTCCTCAAGGGACATCTCACGGGATGGGTAGTGGCTCTCGCTGAGCTGGGTGGTCTTAACCTGTCTTTGAAGTCCAGGCATCTGGGGGTCTTTCTCCAAGGCCCAGGTCGTCTGATCTGGTCTCATTCTGTCTCCCCAGACGCTGGACCTTGCCAACAACCAGCTGAGTGAGATCCCGGCCGAGCTCGCCGACTGCCCGAAGCTCAAGGAGATTAACTTCAGAGGGAACAAGCTGAAGGACAAGCGCCTGGAGAAGATGGTCCACGGCTGCCAGACAAAGTCCATCTTGGAGTATCTGCGCGTCGGGGGCCGGGGCCGCGGGAAAGGCAAAGGCAAGCCCGAGGGCGCGGAGAAGGAGGAGGGCCGGAGGAGGAAGCGGGAGCGGAAGCAGAGGAAGGAGAGCGGAGACGGGGAGGGCCCGGAGGCGGAGGACGCCCGCCGGCTGCTCCTCCGGGTCCTGCACGTCTCTGAGAGCCCCGCGCCCATGACGGTCAGCGTGAGCCCCGAGGTCAAGGATGTGCGGCCCTACATCGTGGGGGCCGTCGTGAGGGGCATGGACCTGCAGGCCGGAAATGCACTCAAGCGGTTCCTCACCTCACAGGTTGTCTCCAGGGCACGCCGAGGCCTGGGGGGCGGCATGGAGGGCACACAGCCTGTTCCAGAAGCGTCCTTGGAGATGGGCGGGGGGCAGGCAGGGGCAGGGCTGTCCTCCTCAGGCATGCCTCAGGTTCCCCACCTCGACCTTAGGGATGGGGCTGGACCTGGCTTGGGTGGGGCTTATGGGGTGGGGGTCGGTGAGGACTCCCTGGGGCAGTAGATGCAGAGCTGTGGAACGGGACGTGGCAGGAAATGGTGGCCGTGGGCTCGGGGTGCTCTCGTCACCGGGCCCCAAACCCCTCACGGGAGCTGTGGGAGGCCTGTGTCCTCAGAGACCAGGGGTGCCCCTTGGACAAGCCACCCGCAGGGGAAGCCACTTCCCTGTTTTCTCTTCCACGCATGCCTTGTGCTGTAGCCTGGTTTCTGAAGGCAGCCTTACTGAAAAGGAAAGCCTGTGTTCCCTGAGTTTTCTGGTATTTTGCTGCATTATCTGATTTCTGCGATAAATCACACATTCTCTTTTATTTAAGATAGTATTAGTCATCAACCCTCTCGCCAGCAAGTTCTGACATGCTGTTTAGTTTCCAGGTTTTGGCTAGACTGACTCCCCTTTGCTGTCTTTCTGTGAAGCCTGCCCAGCTCTTTTGTTTTAAACAAATACATCTCTGCACGTGGGAAACAAGTGAGGCCTTCAGCAGCACAGCTTTATAGAAGGTCCTGTCTTAAGAGTCCTTTTTCCTTCAGTTCTAAGCCAGGTTTTTAGAACCTAAAGATCGGTGTTTGGGAAGGAAGACATGCTGAGATTGTTTTCCTTTTAAGTCAGACTTCTGTTTATTCAGTCATAAATTTTAGTTCAAGATTGGTTCTTTGAAATCTCAAACACTGTGTTCTAGAATTAGAGAAAGAAGGAATTCTGCTGTGAGCAGAAAATGATAGTTTTCCTGGTCACGATCCCACACAGTGACTGTTGGGTCAGAAGGCAGAGCAGAGAGCCGAGGGAGAAGGGCCGAGTGTGAGGTGAGTGGCAGGACCGGTCCGGCAGCCTCCAGTGGGGGGCGCGGCTGAAGGCCCTCCCGTTGCAGGCTGGCCAGTGGCACAGGCGGCCCCTCGGCCAGCCTCGGAGCTAACCAGAGCCTGGTTCTGCCTCGGTCTTGTGTTGCAGACCAAGCTCCACGAGGACATGTGTGAGAAGAGGACGGCAGCCACGATCGCGACCCACGACCTTGGCGCCATCAAGGGACCCCTGCTGTACGGGGCGCGGCCACCTCAGGACCTCAAGGTGCCACCAGTGCCCGCCCTGGGCTTGGCCGTGAGGTTTCCCTTGCGAGGCCTTCCAAAGAAATGCACGTCGATGTAGACATCTTCAAATAACACTTGAGTCAGAGCTTTCAGAGTAGGCTCTGGCGTTACTCCTAGGAAGCACTAGATTACATGAATAAAAACAGGCCGTAGCTACAGTTTCTTTTGAAACTATTGAAGTAGTTACCAAAAGAGGGACTGATGTGAAACTGGTTTCCTTCATTTGCTTACCAACTTTTAACCACAAATTTTGGTTTCTAGCCCAGTTGCACGCACTTGGGGTTGATTGTGAGGTGCACCGCCCCTTCAGGCCTGCTTGTGGTCTGTTGGGTTCTCTGCGGTGCACGGGGGTCCCTGGTCAGGGGAGGCATCCCAGGTGCCCTCCAGGCGGGCCTGAGCTACGGCCCGGCCGCCTCACCTGCCCTTGGCCTTCTCAGGAGCCACAGACACTCTGCTGTGTGTGCCAAGTAAAAGGCACAGCGTGGTTTTCCTGAACTGTTGCGTGGGCATTCGCATCTCCACAAGTAACCACTGGAAGGCACGGTTTTACGCCAGCTTCCTGTCAGACAGCCACGTGGTGATGTGGGGGTTGACTTGGTCCCCACACGGGCGTGCCACCCACATCCGTGAACGCCTCTCACTGGCCTTGAGATTAACGAAGGCAGAGTCAAGGGGGGACATTAACATGTAAAGCAGCATCGACAGGACAGGTGGGCTTGGTGAGTGCAGTGCGAACGGCAGCATGCCTTCCTCAAAGCTGATCAGGCGCTCGTCTGCCCCGGCAGATCGTCCCCTTGGGGCGGAGGGAGGCCAAGGCCGAGGACCTGGTGCGGCAGCTGCAGCTGGAGGCTGAGGAACAGAGGAAGCAGAAGAGGAGGCAGAACGTCTCGGGTCTGCACAGGTCAGCCGTACCCTGTCACCCCTGCAGGGCTCGTGGGTGGGGAGCACGCTGGCACAGGGAACGCCCTGATGGCCGGGCTGCAGGAGCAGGAGCGTGCAGCCCCCGGGCATCCTCAGGCCAGCTGTGAGGGCCCCTCTGCAGAGACCATGGCAGCTTCAGTGTGTGCAACTTAGTGAACGTTTACAGTTACCAAAAGTGGAAAACTTCACTTACAGTTATAAAAATAAAAGAGCAACTCCACCAGCTTCATTCCCTCTTGTAAAACCAGTTTCCCGTTTGGATGAAGCCGTGGGCGCAGAGGGGGAACATGGAGCTTCCTCGGAGAAGCTGACGGTGTTGGTGCAGGTTTTGTGCCACCTCCACAGGAGCGGGGGACACTCGGGAAAGGGAGCCCAGAACAGGCGAGGCCAGGAGAGGTGTTGCCCACGGGCCCCAGGGAAGCCGAGCCTCGGTCGGAGCGTGTCCTCCAGCTGTTGGCCCAAATGCAGACAGCACCTGCGTCTGCCCAGGTTGCATGCAGCCGGGACATGCTTGCGGGTGAAGGTCCCTGGGCCAGCTCTGCTTAAACGACGGGATCGTTAGTGATGTTTCAGAGCGTTCTGTTGCCTGAAGCTGGTTAGATATTTGCCCTTGATTTTACACTTCCTTCATCCAAAAAAACATCTTCATTTGTCTGTTTAACCCTTAGTGTGTTTTTTATGGTGATCTCTGTAATTTGTGTTCTTTCCACACAGATACCTTCACTTACTGGATGGAAAGGAAAACTACCCTTGTCTAGTGGACGCTGATGGTGATGTGATTTCTTTCCCACCGATCATCAACAGTGAGAAGACCAAGGTACGGGCAGCGCCATCGGTGTCCACTGTCCGTCACTGTCCGCTGTCCATCAGTGTCTGCCAGGCCGTCTCCCCAGAGGAGCCAGCACAGGGGGCCTGACCTCTGCAAGGCCCGTTGCCGTGAGCGTCTGGCATCACACTGAGATTTTGCACACACACAGTTGCCAGTCTGTCTTCTTCAGGGTGGCACAGCCTTGTGCTGGATAGTACACTATCTCATAGGTTTCTCTTCAGATGAGCTGGTGCTGTTGGTGATGTCTACTTTTAGTAACTTTCTTTTTGGTGTCCTTTTAGTAACTAACTTCTCTAAATTCTCTTGATTTTCTTCTTTTTAAGATTAAGAAAACGACTTCAGATTTGTTCTTGGAGGTGACGAGTGCCGCCAGTCTGCAGATCTGCAAAGACGTCATGGACGCGCTCATTCTGGTGAGTCAGCCCCCCAGGCCGCTGCCTCCTTGGGAGCCGTTCCTGAGCCAGGATGGGTGGGTTTTGTTTTCCTGCCAGCTTTTACTCGACAGCCTCTTGCTTCCTGCCTTGGGTTGCCTGGAATCTCTAGGTTTAAAAGATATTTTCACTTGCAGAAAATGGCAGAAATCAACAAGTACACTTTAGAAAATAAAGAGGGGGAGTCCCTGTCGGACTCGGAGGCAGACGCGGTCCCCGGCCAGGACGGAGGTGCCCCGCTGGTCGTGGAGCAGGTGCGTGTCGTGGACCTGGAGGGCAGCCTGAGGGTGGTGTACCCATCCAAGACGGACCTGGGTGTCGCCGCCCCCCACGTCACCGTGGTCCGCTGACGGGCCCTGGTCAGACTCGGTCGGTTTTGCCTATTTTACAGAGGCTTTTGTGTGGTGATGTTAAATTATTCATTACACTTACCTCAGCATTTTTTTAAGGTAGTGTGTTCTGTTTGGTTTTTCTAGACGGTGCTGTGGGGAAGCAGCACTGTGTGTCTTCCTCCTGAGTGGGTTTGCCTTGACAACACTAAACTGATCTTACTAATGTTTTTCATGAAAGTATTTGAGGATCAGAATTAACTGTTCCTAAGGGCTCTGCATTCAGATAACCACTCGCAGGGATGAAGATGACTGACTGGTTTGGATGTTCAGTTCCAAGTCGGGAAGCTCTGCCGCATGCATTCTACTGACCTGCACAATTATTTTTCTATGATAGAGCATCTAGTTAAATCTTATGCCGGTAGGCAGCTTAGGAATGTTGAATTATACTAAGTTTTCCAACTTGCAGTAAATCGTAATCTTTTTACCAAATCAAACTCAAGAAAAATATCCTCAAATTGGCAAAATCAGTTTTCTGCATATTGCTGTCCACGGGCTCCAGGAGGGCTGGGGTGGGGGTGAACGGGCCCTTTGTCTGGAGGCAGTGGCGCGTGGCTAGACTCGGGTGTTGCCTTCCTGCTGCCGGGCCAGGCGGGCAAGCCTATCCTTGGGGTTTGAGCGCTGGTAAAGGAGCGCTGGAGGCTGGAGTGGTGAGCAGGTGCCGGGACCTGCCTCTGGCCAGGGTGCAGGCTTTCCCCTGTGAAATGGGCCACCAGTGAATTATTTGTCGATGATCAGCAGTCACCAGCTGGACACTGACTGGAGAGAGCAGACGGGTCCCCACGTATGCGAGCAGGGAGTGGTCCCCAGCATCCTTTGTTTTTGGTATTTCTGTTCCGTCATGGGTCACAGGACATCTGTCTGCTTGTACATCCAGGGGTGTCCAGGAACCAGTGTGTTCCCAGATCCTGGAGACACGCCAGCCCCCTGGGAGGTGGTGCTGACTGCTGGCCTGGTGCTTAAAAAGTGGCTTATTTTTTCTTAGTGACACCACTTGCTTTTCATCTTGCAGCCTCTGACCTCAGAGGATCCTTTTGTACTTTCTAGAAACGGCAGACCACTGTTGGGGAGTGTCGGCCAGAGCCCCACTGAACAGCGTATTTGGGCATCAGAAACAGCCACATGGAAAGGCCGAGATCGGGGCGGGGGGAGGTTAGCGAAGCCAAGTGGCTTCTCTGCATTCAGCTGGGAGGTGGGGCTGGGGGCAGAGGCTCCCCACGGGGCACGGTAAGCCTCTTGCTCTTCCGTGTGGCTGAGCTGTGCTGGAGCTGACATGCCAGGTGACAGCTGTCCCACTGGAGCCCACCTGTCTATCTCTGGGACACCATGGTGGTGCGAGCGCTGCATGTCCTCACGGGAACCCTGCTGGGGGCCAGAGGCCACTTCCCTGGGCTGGGGGTGAGGCAGGCCACCTGAGGGGCAGGGAGGGGCGGGCTGCCACTCAGCTCCCTGGGACTAAGGGCTCCTCGGCCACGCTGTCACCGACCCTGTGCGCTCAGTGGCAATGGCTAGGTCTGCCTCTTCTGAAAAGCCACCAGCTCTCGCTACCCATCCGATAAAGCTTGATTCAGCATGAGATTTGGGGGTGTTTTCACTAAAAGCAAAAAACATATCTGACATTCGTTTTATTTGCCAGTCCAATCTTCAAAGTCCTTTAATAAACTTAACGAAAGCCACTTCAGCTCCTCATGCAGTGAATCCTTTCCTGCTGATGTCTCCAGGGGCCCGTGCAGGGGGAGACATAAAAACCCATTCTCCTCCATCGCTGCTTGACACGTGAGGTCCTGAGGACCGGGACTGTTGCCGGTGGCCCTATCTTCCCAGCCCACTTCCTGCCACCTGCTCTCGTGCAGGCACGGCCCAAAGTGCTCCTGAGCCCCGATCCCAACCCAGCAGGGGCTCTCCTGGCCCAGGGTTTGGGCCGCCCCAGGTGCTCGCTCAGACACTCAGGCCCCACCCTCAGCAGGTCCTCTTTTCCTGAATCTTCCCTGGGAGGGGAGGCTGTGTGGAGACTCAACGGGTCTCATCCTTCCTGCCTCCAGCCCCCTGTGGTCCTGGAACACGGCCCAGAGGTCGTGTCCCATCGAGGGAGCACCATGTCCCTCGGCCTGCCACCCCACCCTGACCACCCCCTAGGGACTGGGGCCAAGGACGCAGCATCTGGTACTACTTGGAGCTGTGTGTCCACCGGGTGAGCCTAGTGGGCCCCAGCCATCTGCTCCCACAACTCGGGGTCCCCCAAGTGTCTGCTGCAGCCCCAGTCACCCCAGAGAAAGCATTTGTGAGCTGAGCCAGTGTTACCCAGTTCTGCACTGGCCCTGGGACTGCACCCTCTTCTTGGACTCCCTGCATGGTCCCTCCTGGTCCCCGGGAGGGCTGGGGCCCTGTCCCACCTGTGCTCTCAGCCAGCCTGGAAGGGGAGAGCCTCTGCGGCCCTAGAGCCTGCAGGGCACCTTGGACACCCGGGGTCCCCACTGGAGGCTGGTGTGGGCCTGGGCAGCCTTGCCTACCTCTGCCAGAGCCACCCAGGTTTTGGGGTCCTGGCCCAGACGACGGGATAATGGTGCCATTCTCTTGCAGACTCTGCCTGGCTCCCCACTTACCCCACTGTGGCATCCTACCCTATGATGTGGGGCTGGAAGGCGTGGCTGGGGTGCCGGGACCAGGTCACCAGGCTTGGGCCACAAGTGGGGGACACCAAACGGGGGTGGGGAAGGAGTGGGGACTGAGGCTGCCAGAGCAGGGTGGGCGGCACCCCAGAGACAGGGGCCTCTTCTGTCCCACTCCAAGGACAAGCCAGAACTGCACGCTGGGGACCGTGTCGTGTTGGGAGCCAGTGACGTGCACTCAGCTCAGGTGGGCCTGGGGGTGGAAGGACCATGGCTTTCTGACACCCACAACCTGCTAGGTGGCCCCCCTTCTCTGGCCCAGTCCCTGCCCTCGGGCCTGCATGAGCTTCACTCCCTAAGAGCCCATTTCTGACAAGGACCTGCAGTAGTCAAGGGCAGGCAGCCCAGGAGGGGGTCTACTGGGACAGGCGGCCAGAACAGGTGGACAGGGAGGCTGGTTCAGGCAGGTGGGGACAGGTGAGTGTCAGATAGGGTGTTGTGGGACCCAGCGGCAGCAGAGGTGACCCCAAAGTACGGCTTGGGCCTTATCAATGGTCAGGCCACGTCTGGGCCCCCCGAGGCCCAGCAAGGAGGCCACCTCCAGCGGCGTGGGGCCAGGCGACACTATGGGGAGGCCAGGCCCCACCGCTGTTCCGGTGGCCTCCGGCTGGCCCTGTGTCTGCTCGGCCTCGGGGACGGTGGGGAAAGGCCAGTTACCTACAGCTCGTTCAACAGACATTTAATGACCACCACCAACGTGCCAGGCTTGCGTCCCCTGCAGAGGATAAAGCAGGGCTCCCCTGGCAGTGCCAGCCTGGGTGGATGGGACCCAGCTCCAGCCCTCCCATTGGGCCCTCCCTGCCCCTGGGAGGTGGGCAGCCCAGGAACTATTGGGCCACCTTTGCAAGAGAGAGGCTCCCCAACCCCGGGGGGTGGGGGGTGGGGACAGGGCCAAGGTCCCTCCCCGGCTCTGCACAGGGCAACAGCTGCCCAGGGCTGGTCTCAGCCCCTGGGGAAGGGTGGGCAGAAGGGACATAGCACTTCTCAGAACAGTCCTCCACACCAGGAGTCAGAAAGGCCCAGAGAGGGGGGGTCCTGCCTAGGGCCACACAGAAGGCCCCACCCCAGGGCGCTGCTGGGGAGGGGTAGGCTCCAGCTGTAAGCAGAGGGCCTCGCGGATACGAGCAGCCACTCCCACCCTGACTCACCAGGAGGGGCTGGGCCTGGCTGGGCGAGGGGGCCCAGCCTCCTGGCCACGTATGCGCCCGGGGTCTGTCTGTCGGGACTGTGTGTGTCCCTGTGGGGCCTCTGCTTTAGTAGATCTGTGATCCGTTTACCAGGGCGCCCTTAGGGGAGGGGGCTGAATCCGTGCACAGCTGTTTGCATGTCTGTGGGCACGGCCCATGGGAGCTGTGGGGGTGTGGGGGTGCGTAGGGAGCTGGGCGTCCAGGGATCCTGGGGGGGGGCATCCCTCCAAGCGTTTGCAGGCGTGGGTGCCGGGAATGCTATTTGCACTTGTGCACGTAGTAGCCGGTGACGTAGCCCAGGATGAAGACAGCCCAGAAGAGGGCCAGGCCGCCCAGCACCTTCAGCACGGTGCCCAGCCTGCCCGTGCACAGCCACCGCCAGGTCCTAGGAGGAGGCCCAGCCGCCCGTGAGCCCAGGCCAGGGCTGCGGGCAGGAGGGGAGGCCGGAGGGGAGGCCGGGAGGGGAGGGGAGGCTGGGCTGAGCAAGGGGGGAAGCAGGCCAGAGGGCAGCAACCAGTCAGGTGGGGCCGACCAGCGTTGCCTGTCCCGAGCCAGCTCTTCCCCAGGAAGGTGCCACCACGGCAGCGAGGACAGAGGTTTGCCAATCCTGGCGGTGCCTGGAGGCCAGGCTAGGGCAAGGGGGCTTGAGCCCGATGGGGTGGGCAGTCAGGAGGAGTCCCGCAGCCAGGGCCCGGGAGGGTTTCCCCTGGGGCCTCCTCACCTCTCGCAGCCCGAGGCCTCCCCTGGGCTGGACGCGGCAGACATGCTGACACCGTCCTGGTCGCCACCATCCCACCGGTTGTACTGGACCCCACTCACCGGGGCCTGCATGCTGCAGGGTGACAGGGAGAGGCAGGGGGCAGGTTGGGGCCATCGTGGGCAGGGAGACTGAGGCAGGGCAGCCGTCTGGGCTCCCCCGTCAGCTGGAAAGCAGGGCCATGCTGGCTGCCCCTCCTCACTCGTCCACAGACCCTGGGAAGAGCCTAGAGCCCGGATGCCAGGGGCTGCTTTTAGCAGGCAGGGGGGCCCTTCCGGGCTGACTTCTCCACCATGTGGCCCCACCTGACCTGTTCTGGGGGTGACCTGGACACACAGCAGCCAGGTCACTGCTCCAGGGTCACGGGAGAGGAGGCAAGGCGGGAGGTGGCTTGAAGGCGGCCAAGCCCTGGCCTCAGGAACCCATATCCGCCCGGGGCCCTTATCGAGCTGGAGCCACCCTGGGAGAGGACAGCCTGGGGCCTGGGGCCCCCCGGCTGGGCAGGCTGAAGCTCCCGGCTGATAAGTGCTGTCCTCCCCATCCTGCAGATAAGGGCCCATCCAGGGAGGCCCAGAGCGGAGGGCCTGGGGCGGCGGCTGGTACAGGCGGCACCGCGAGGAGGCCCCGGGCAACAGCTGTGTCCTCAGCAGTCACCTCGCGGCCCCTTCCCCACCCGCCTTTGGAAGGAGCTGGGGCTCAGGGGGCCTCGCAGAGGCGGATGGGTGGGCGCCTAGAGTGGAGGAGACCCAGTCTTGAGGGCCCAGTGAGCACCTCTGTGATGCCAGCACTTGGCACAAAGCCCGGCACCCCTGAGGGCCCCGAGAGGAAGGGGGTGGGGCTGGGACCGAAATGGGAGTAGCCGCTGAGCTACTGTCTCGTTTGCCCTCCCGACCGCTCCACTCTGACCCACCTTTACCGAAGGGCCAAGGCACCGGAAGTGGAGTAACTGGCCCAAGGCGATCTCAGGTCTGTTCCCGCGTCCTCTCGGCCCGG
Source organism: Choloepus didactylus (assembly GCF_015220235.1). Taxonomy (NCBI): domain Eukaryota; kingdom Metazoa; phylum Chordata; class Mammalia; order Pilosa; family Megalonychidae; genus Choloepus; species Choloepus didactylus. The sequence continues at coordinate 245,726,466 of NC_051308.1, forward strand.
CCTCAGATGGGCAGGGCACCCACACACTCCTCGAGCCGAGCCGGGCACTGGCCTTCCTCCCCCTTCCTCCACTCCTGGGCACAGAGGCTCAGAGGCCCAGCGCGTGTCAGGCCTGCAAGAAGCCCCCGTGAGACGCAGGCAGGCTGAGGTTCCCGCCCTGCTTCTGTGCCTGCCCCTCCCCAAGCCCGGGCAGTGGGGAGGAAGGGAGGGAGTGCGTCTGAAAGCCTCCAGGCTCCTTGTGGGTCACAAGCACCATCAGGCACGTGGTTCAGGCAGGTGGAGCCACCGCTCAGACCCAGCAGAGGTCAAGTGTGCCCCCCCCCATGCCACCCCCTTCCTCCTTGTGGGCAGAAGCAGGCAGTGCTGTGCCCTCCATGACCAGGTGAAGGTGCACCCAATACCCCTGGCCTCAGCTTCCTCTTGCCAGACATGAGCAAAGTCTGCTGGGGCAGAGCTGGGGGTAGGATGGCGGGAAGGGCATTTACTTTGATGAAAGAAACAGCAACCACCTCCTTTTTGTCCTGCCTTGAAAGTGGATGCAATGGCTGGAGCTGCAGCAGCCAGCTGGCAACCTGAATGTCCGTGCAATTTAGCCCTGAGTCTCTGAGCCACTGGCAGACTTGGTGTGGGGAAGGTCAACCCCTCTTTGTTCAGGCCTGGGGTAGTGGGTTCCTGTTAGTGGCAGCTGAACTTACTCAAGTCACCTGGGTGGGCAAAGCCACCAGCAGCTGGTGAGGTGGTGCCTGGTGCTGGGCTCTGGAGGGTTTTGTCACTCTCTTGGGACAAATCTGTCCAACCCGCATGTGACAGTCACCCAGGATAGCAGAAGGAGCCTGGAGCTGAGCAGCGTCAAGGATCCGTCCAGCTGGGTGACCGCGGAAAGGGACGCCCCCTCCAAGCCCTGGGAGCCTCGGGGGAGGGGGGCAGATTCTGGGGCGAAGAGGGCGCCCTCCAGCACGCGCAGTCCTGGGCACATACCCCCTTCCCCCTAAGCATCTCCGAGGACCCCCCCCTCCAACTTACGAAGCCGGGCGCTGGGGTGGACGCTGAAGCCTCTGGGGCCCAGGAAGATGGTCAGAGCCCGCGCAGTGGACCTCACCTGCTCCGGGGCCGCCGAATCCTCAAGCCTTGAGAGGGGGCGGGGGTGAGGAGAGGAGCGGCCGGGGGCAGTCCCGAGGCGGCTACCGGCTGCGAGGCCGGTCCCGGGATCTGGCGGCCCCGCCGCGGGTTCGGCTCCCGGCAACTGGACTCTCCAAGGCCCAGGCCACGCGCAGGCCGGAGGGGCGGCGGCCTCGGAGCGCGCGTCTCACCTGGCGCCCCCGCGGCGGCTCTGCGGCGCGGAGAGGGAAGGACGGGGCCGGATGGGCGGGGCCTCGGGGCGGGTGGGCGGGGCCTCGGGGCGAGTGGGGCGGGCTGGGGTTGGGCGGCCGCGGGGCGGGGGCGGGGCGAAGGGGGCGGGTCTGCCTGGGGCTGTGGGGCGGGGCCAGGCCTGGAGGGCCGCGGTGGGCGGGGTCGGCGGCCGTGGAGCCGGGCGGGGCGGGCGGCTGAGCGGGCGGCGGGCCCTCCCGGGGAAGCGGCGCGGGAGGGCAGAGGCGACCGTGCGAGGCCCCCTGGCCTACTTCGTTGAATCCGGGGAGACGCGGGGGTGCTGCGCGTGCGGACGGGGCCGTGCGCTCGGCGCGAAGCAGCCTCGGCGGGCCCGCCTCTGAGCCCCTCTCCTGGGGACCGAGGGGCGGCGGGGCGGCCGCGCGCTGGGTCCCGCGCCGGGGTGCACCCCTGCAGGCCGCGTCCGCTGGGGCGCTGGGGGCGGCGGGCACCTGCGGGTCCTGGCCGGTGGCCGCTGTCGGCGAGCAGCTGCCGAACGAGGGCCCGGAGGCCCGAAGCCGGGCGGAGCGCGCGGAGGCGGCGCGAGGGACGCCCCGGTCGGCCCCTGGCCGGGCGCGCAGCCTCCCGGGTGCCGCACCGACGTCGGCGAAGCGCCGGGGACCCGCGTCGGGCATCCCTGCTCGTTTCTCCCAGCGGGTGGATGGATGCGCACAGGCACCCCTCGCCCCCCATCTGCTTTCCAGGAGATCCCACCGCCAGCCGAGCCCCGAGGTCCCGGGCACCCCTGCGGGCTGGGTGTGGCGGGTGGGCGCCCACCTCGGGCCTCGGCCGCCCGGGACCGCTGGAGGGGCCCCGCCCAGTGTGGGGTCTCCCCAGGAAGGGGCTGGTGGCCTGGGCGGGGCGTGCTGGCCCCAGCGCGTGAGTTCTGGAGTAGCCGGATGAGGGCGAGGGAAAGGCGCAGTTTAATTCCGGGGCCTGGGCGGGGCCTACTTGATGACTGACTTCTTGGCTTTGTTGGGCGAAAAGAAGACCTCGGCTTGGTTCAGGGGGGGCACCTTCACCCCCTTCTGCTTCAGCTGATTGTAGTACTCGGTTCTCTCGGCGATGACCCTCTAGGAGAGAAACGCGGGCCCCTGCTGCAGCGCCCATCCCAGGTGGCTGCCGCGCCCCGGTCCCTTTCTCCCCGGCGTGGGTCAGAATTTACAGCCAGCTCTGCCGCCCTGCGGTCCCTCCGCCGACCTCCAGCGCCGGGGAGAAGCCACAGGACTCGGGGTTGGGAGGAGGACATGCGGCCCTGGGCTCCGGGGCCCTGCACTGCCCCTCCCCGAGCTGCGAGGAGCCCCAGGCGCCTGCAGGCCCTTGAGGGGCCAGGTCTGTGCCCAGGGCAGGTGGCGCCCAGCCTCCCCTGGGGTCACTGCTGGCTCATGTCACACAAAGAGGCCAAGGCGTGTTCCCTGGTTACGGAGTGACAACACCAACCTCCCTCCCCTCCTGCCTCCCCCAAATGACAGTATCGAGGGCCTTCCCTCCAGGTCCCCACACAGGGCCCCACTCCCTTCTGAGGAGCACCTCAGAGCTTCACCTTCTCGGGGAGGCCCACCCCCCACTCCAGGGAAACGGGTGCTGGAAGGTCACAGCACATACGGGGTCACGGCTGGGAGCAGAAGCAAAGCACAGCATCCCCTGCGCCCAGCCCCACAAACGCCACCCAAGCTGATCCATGCCACGTCACCAGGATTCCAGCCGAGGCCGCCCGGAGGTGCTAGGGCCATCTGCTTCCTCTGCAGGTGACGCTCCATGGACCAAGCAGCTGGCCCCCTCCCCACATAATCTAGGGGGGTTGCTGCTGCTGGTCCCTGGATGCCCCCCCTTATGCTGAGAGCCCCCCAGGCTCTCCAGCCCTGTGCCACCGCCACCAAGCTGCCACCCATTTGTGGTTCCACCTGAGGACAGCCAAGCCCTTAGGGGCCATCTGCCCCTCTGCCTGAGCAGAGAGAAAGGACAGCCCCGGGGCCACCTTGTGCAGGTGGCACCACCAGGATGAGAAGGGGGTCCCCCAGAATCCGATCGAGGCCTCTCCCTCCGCCCCCCGCTGCAGGGCAAGGAGGCGGCGGGGTCCTGGCATGCACCTGCAGGCATTCCAGTATGTCGTTGTCTGAGATTTCGGTGCTCAGGGACCTGATGCCCACGGTGCTGAAGGTGGCCTGGATGATCTTGTTTCTCAGTCTCTCCAGCTGCAGGCAGAGGGGTGACTGATGCCCGTCTGTGCCACGGAGGGCACCCGCCGGCTCGGTCAAGCCGCGCCATGGCCTCGCGGAACTTTCACAACCTCATTTTTCATGACCTTGAAACTGGAAACAGCATCCAGCTTCTGCCTGATAGCTGGAAGGTACCAGATCAACATCAGACCTGACGGCCTCACACCAAAGCCCATGCTGCACCCCGTTCGGGATGGAATCACGCCTACACCCCCCAAAAGACATGTTCAAGTCCTAAACCCCCACTGTGGCCTCGGGCGTGACCCCATTTGTAAATAGGACCGTCAAGGCGCGGTTTTCAGTCAGTGTGGACGTTTGTGGACAGGTCTTCGAAGAGCCTAGAGACCACATTGAAGTGGGGTGGCCTTCATCAGGGCTGGGGGCCTCACAAAGAGGAGCTTCAGATGCAGACACTCAGGAGAAACCAGAAACCGGTGGAGAAGCCAGAGGGGACAGGACGATGGCTGTGTGAGAGGGCACGGCCTCGCTGACCTCTGGATTTGGGATTTCTAACCTTCAACACTGCAAGACAAGCTGTTATCACAGCGGTCCTGGCGGACTAAGACTCCACCATGCCAACTAATTTTTTTAAATGAAAAAGTAAAACCTTCACGTGGTTAAACAGACAGACAGAAAACAGGAGTCCAGCACCAAGCTCCACCCAGCCGCCTCCAGAGGCGCTTTCCTAACATGACCCTGCCCGGGGGTGAGCAGGAGCCCCTGCACACTTTGTCCCCCGGCTTTCAGCATTCACCAGTCGCCCGGGCAGGTGCTGCTCGTTTCCTAGGAGCAGGGCCTTCCTCGCTGTGTCGGGGGCCGGGCCCTCTGTAGCGGGTGGACACTTGCCCTGGGCCTGGTCCCGTGAGCCTTTGGGGCCACGAACATCTCGTCCACGTGTACGGCCCCTGCCCGCCTCCCCAGGGGGAAGCTAATTGTTCCTGCCATAACCTCGGAGTCAGCTCCTCCGTCTGCACCCCAGAAACTCTCAGGCAGAGACCCCTGGCCCCAGGGACAGCAACAAGTCCTGGTGCCTCTACCTTCCCTATCCAGAATCCAGACGATGTGGAAATTGCCCGAGAGCCAGGCCAGTGAGCCTTGACATTTGCCTGAAAGAGTTGCCAGCAGGTCTGTTTTGCCTCTCGGGCAGGGGTTAAGTGGCAGCGGGAGCATGACGAGCCCCTGGACCTCGAGAGGGGAGGGGGATTCCTTCCTTCTTTCCAATATTTATTGAGCACCCTCAGTGCCAGGTTCTCAGCAAGGGGCTGGAGCTACGAAAGGGACAGGGGACGCAGTCTCTGTGCTGGAAGTGCCTCTTGCTGGGACAGGCTGGCGGCCACCTGGGAGGGAGGTCCAGCCACACACCCCCGCCCAGGCCTGACTTGGCCTCACCCACGGCACTGTCTCCTGCTGACCCCAGACCGAGCCTCGGAATCTTTCTTAACACAGCATTCCAGGCAATACCAAATAAATCAGTGTGAGCCAGCACAGGAAACGAAACCTATGCCATCTCCAGCCTAGTGTTTTCACCGGGAATGCTCCTGGCTTGGAAACCTAGTTTTCTATAAGACAACGGAAGTGGGAACCCCAGTGATGCTGTCTGAGCCAGCCGGCAAGAGGCCCACCCAAACAGGAAAACAATGCCATCGACTTACAGTTGGCACTCTTGGTGGGAGGAGAAAATGGTAGTTCAAAGCCTGCCCGCCGCGACCTTTACCTCTGCTTGCTTTGGTGTTCTAACTCAAGGTCGGTGCCTTGGGGGCCCTGGACCCTTGCCAGCGGGGTGCACCCGCCTTCCTGCATGGATCCTCTGCTCATGAGTGACACGGAGGCCGAGAGTGGGCCAGGGTCCAACCCCAGTGCCACCTTTGAGGTCTGGGATCTCAGGGGCTCACTCCCCCCTGCTGCCTCAGTGTCCCTATCTGTAAAGCGAGATTGAGGAGCGCATCCGCACACTCACTTTGCTGAAGGGGCTAAAAGAGTTTACCATCAGTGAAGCACTGGCACTGTGCCTGGCAGAATGTAAGCGCTCTGTGGCTGTACTAGGTCAGTGCCATTGGCCTCGTGTCCCTCCCACCCTAGCACCCTGCTCCTCCTGGCCAGCTGTTGTCCGAATCCTTTTGCTCCTTCTCAGCCGGTCCTGAGTCCGGCCTCCCCCATGGCCAAGGCCAGCCCCTGCCCACCAGGCTCCCTGCTGCGCCTCCGGCTCCATCACACCCTCCCTCCCCCTCCTCCTCCATCAGTGCTGTGCCAGGTGGTGGCATACGAAGGAGGGCAAAGCAGGCCCCAGCCCCCTCGGTATGCACGGCCTGCCCCGGTTGGCAGCGGGCAAGGCCCCTGCAGCTCTGGGCCACCGGCTGCTGGCAGGACCCTCAGAGGGGGAAGCTGGGCCTACCCTGGACTGGGCGCTCTCCAGAGCCACGCGGGCCTGCTGCTCGGCCTGCTGGATCATCTCGTTCCTGCTCTGCAGCGCGTCCTGCAGCTGCTTCTGCCTCTGCAGGTGGCTCTGGTCCAGGTCCACTTGTGCCTGCAGCTGGCCCACCTTGGTGTCGTACTCCGAGAGGACGTGCTCCCGCTTCCTCAGCTCCCGCTCCAGGTCCAGCACTTGCTGGGGGCAGGGCCGGGAGGACGGAGAAGTAGGTCCATCTGGCCAAGCCCACAGCACGAGCTTCCTACCCCCCATCCCCCCAGATGGTTGGCTGCTCTCGCTGTGCCAAGTCAAATCCGGACCCCGTGATTGCAGGGGAGCCCTCCGCGTGGATCTGTGGTCCCGAGATTTGCCGAGAGGTGTGCTGCCTAAAGTAAGTGGATACTGACTCAGCTGTGAATGGACTTCCCAGCTTTGCCTCACCCCATCACAATCCCGGGACTCCAAGGGAGGACAGCAACGGGCTGACCCTTTGCCAGGCCCAGGCAGTCACCTCTCGGAGCAGAAGGTTGTCCTTCTCAACGAGCCCCATCATTTCTGCATGCTTCTTAACTTCTCGGAGGTTGGAGAACTGGAAGGCAGACAGGGGGTTGGCTCAGGGACCCCCAAGGCAAGACAGCAGGTTGAACACACGCATCTAAGTCTTCTTCATCCCTAAACCCCACTGAAACAGAAGCAGTGGGATTTCTGTTGAGGATAGTGTGGTGGGTGGAGCTGCACATACCCCAGAAAAACATGGTCTTCAACTTAATCCGTTCCTGTGGGTGAGAAGCATTGTAAGTAGGACCTTCTCATGAGGCTACCTCAATTAAGGTGGGGCCCTGCTCAGTCAGGGTGGGTCTTAATCCTATTACTGGAATCCTTTATAAGCAGAATAAAATTTAGACACGCAGAAAATTCTAGTAAGCAAGAAGCTGAAGGTCAGTGGAACCCAGAAGAGAATGGAGAGGCCAGGAGAGGCCTCACGTGCACGGCCACGTGATAGAGGAGCCCAGGACCACGGATTTTGGGCAGCTGCCCCAGAAGGCCACAGGCTCTGGGATGAAAGCATCACTTTGGTGACGCCTTGATTTGGCCTTTCTTTTAGCCTCAAAACCGTGAGCCAATAAATTCCCATTGTTTAAACCAACCCATTGCATGGTATTTGCTTGAGCAGCCAAGGAAATTAAAACAGATAAGGAGAAAAGGAGGAAAAAAATACTAAAAACATTTTGGAAGCTGGAAAGCATATAGATGAGAGTTATCTCATGTAGCAGATCCAAGAAAGCTAAAACCTAAGCTGCTGTCAAAGCCAATTTACACTCAGGGTCCAGAAAGTGGCGGTACCAGCTTCTCCCAGACGGATGGACAGGCTGCAGTGATGGGGTGGGCAGGCTGCTGTTTCAGAAATGCCCGGAGCCCCAGCCTCATCCCCACAGGGGGCTGGAGGTCGGAGGCCGGCAGGGGCCCCGTGGGGATGGAGACAGTGCTCTCCAGACATGTGCCCTGAGTGTGGAGACCCTCCTTTCCTTCCAGGCAGGAAATGCTTCTGGGTTCCAGATTCCAGGGAAGCCCACCAAGCCACGAGGAGAAACCATGAGATATCGCCGATAGGGTCCCCCACTGAAATGCCCACGTGCACCCTCTGCCGCGAAGCACCACGTTGTCACACCCACACCCCGCTGTGTGCTCAGAGCTTCTAGCAGCTCTGACATGCAGCAAAGTTCTAGCATGAACGACGGAGGCCAAAAACCACCTTGAAAAGGGAACTCGTAGGAAATACACGCAGTGCAAGAAGTTAAAAAACAACATCTACCATTACACTGTCTTCAGGTAAGAGAAGATACCACAACTGGGAAATGAAAATGGGGTGAGCGTCAAAAACAAAGGAACATTCAGAGAACAAAAGAGACACCTTGGTAATGTAAACTATTGTGACAAAATTAAAACCCAATAGGAGGACTTTTGACAAAGTTAAGGGAAACTTCTAGAAAACAGAGCCAAAAGACAACAAGAATAAAAATAGGAGGGAATAGATAGGAAGAAAGGAAGCCCAGACCAGGAAGTCCAAAGGCAGAAAATTGGAGGGTCAGAAGGAGAGCTCAGAGAAGACAGAGGGGAGGAAATGCAAAATCTTACACCCAAAGAAAACTTCTGGAAGTAGATGAGGGGGATTTCTAGATGGAGAGGACCAATGCATGCCCAGCACAATGCATGAAAACAGACCTTTGATCAATACCACCCTGCAAAGGTTCAGAACGCTGGGGACAAAAAGAGGGTCTTACAACTTGCCAGAGGGAATCAGGGTGAATTTCGGGCTTCTCACCAGCAACCCTGGAAGCTAGAAGACGATAGGACGATGCCCTTGTGATTCTCAGGAAAACCGTCTTCCAGGCTGGGCTTCTATATCCAAGCAAATTTTATGACTGTGGCGAATAAGGACATTGGCAGACATATGGGGTCCCCCAAGATAAGAGAGTAACTCAAGAGAGAGAAAGGTACGGGTGCCACAGCTTTTGAATTGTGTTTTGTGAGTCTTAATACTATTTCCTAGGACCTTTGTTTTGGTTACATGTGTGTGCTGCCAACCGCTGTCCTAATAATGTAAATTATGACAGAATATTATTGGGAGGTGGGTGGATGGAAAAAGAGGGGGAAACAGGAGGAAAGAGAAGGGCTAGATGATGCAAACACTGAGACAGAAAAATCAAGAAGGGGCGATATAAGCATGCTGTTAGTGATATGCAGAAATTTGGAAAAATCAGCTAAGAGTTATCAGTGGCGGCCCTGGGGGTGGGGCAAATGAGCTGGGGACTCGTGTCTCGTCGGCAGCCTGCAGAAAGATTTGACTCCACGAGCCAGTGCATGACTAACTCTGATAGTCATAAAGACTAAAAAAGTCTAACGACAACAACAGCCCGAGGAGGAGGCAGCTCAGTGAGGGTGCACCCCTCCAAGCACAGCCGTCAGTCACCCCTGGGACTCTTGCTTGGGAAGTGGCCGGGATGCCCCAGCTCTGACGGGAAGAGGGGGCCGGGCCGCGTCTGGGCAGGTGGGCTCTGGCTTCCCACGGACCTGGGTGTCAGCTCCGGCTCTGCCACTTGGCAGCCACAAGCCCCTGGCAAATTCCAGAGGGCCCGTCAGCGGGACAGACGCACGCTGCCTCCCAGGGCCGGCCGTCGGGGCTCGTGAAGTGGGGCGTCGGCGTCGACGGGGGCACCCCACCTTGTCAGTCATGGCTTGCAGCTGATGCTTCCGCTCTCGCAGCTCCTGCTGCACCAGCTGGTTTTCCGTGCTCAGCTTTCTCATCTGGGACTCCTGGAAGTCCACTTGCCTTTGTAGGGACATGATCGTTCCTGAATGAGCAGACGGCCGCGGGCTTGGAGGCGAGCAAGATGGGAGGTGGCCGAGGAGGAAGGGGCACCCCCAGGCCACAGGCCGCCACCGCCGTGGACAGCACCCCCCCTTTGCCCGGAGCCACAGCCACCTGTTGCCATGGAGTGTCTGCTCCTGGCGACCGCCAGCTCGTGCTGGAGCTCCTGGATCACCTGCTCGCACTTCTCCAGCCGGGCGATCAGCTCCTCCTCGAAGGCATCGTCCACGGAGCAGCGCCTCCTGCCCTGGGCCTCCTCTTCCTCCCGCAGTTCCCTCTGCTCGCCCAGCTCCCGCCCCTCCTCCTCGTCCTCGTCCTCGTCCTGGTCCTCCTCCTCCTCCTCCTCCTCCATCTCCTCCTCGCCTCCCTCCTCTTCTGGGAGCACTCCCTCCTGCAGGGCCCCCTTCTCGCCCGCGCCCCCCTTGGCTGCGGGCCCCTGGCCCCTCTCCAGATCCTCGTCCTCCCGGCTGCCGCCTCCTTCCAGGGCCTGGGCCTTCTCGCCCCCGGGGTGCTCCTCCTGCAACTGGGAGAGGGGAGGGGAGGCGGGGCCGGGCTGTGGGCACCCTCCACCCAGGGGCGGGGGCTCCAGCGGTGGGGGGAGCCCTGCACAGTGGGGGGGCCTGGGGAGGGCGCCGCCTTTCCGGCTGCTCCGGGAAGCCAGGGGGAGCACCAGCTGGGAGCACCAGCCCAGGCACACGAGGGACGCCCAGCTCCTCCTCCCTCCTCCAGAGGCTGCAACGAGCCACATCCCAGGAGCCAGCCCTCCCACCTGTTCCCGGGGGTCGGCCAAGCTCAGCCCCCATCCGCTCCACACCTGCTTCCCACCCAGCTGCTCCTCCTGCTCGTCCCTGGGCTTTGGCGGAGCCTCCGGGAGCCGCTGCTGCAAGGGGCCTGGGTGATCCTTGAGGGCCCCCGCCTGCCCCCTCAGCTCCTGCAGGGCAACACGCTGCCAGCCCGGCCTGCTGGGGGCACCGCTGCCCTCTGGCCCAGGGCGCTGGGGAAGCGGGTGGCAGGATGGCAGGCAGGGCAGTAGCCGGCCAGCCAGCACCCATGGGCAGTAACGAGGGCTGGGGCAGCCTCCAACATGGCCATTGCCTGGGGCTGGGCCCCTAGCTCCCCTCTAATGGCCTGGGAGGGCCCCCCACACCCCTGCCTCATCCGGCCCTCCACCTGGGACTGGGGGAGGGCAGCACCCCCCACCTCACAGTCAAGGACACCAAGGCCAGTTCAGGTGGGTCCAAGCCTGCAGCGCTGGCCGCTGGGCTACCCGGCCGCCCACAACGCCCAGGCAAGGGCTGGGATCCACCTGCGGCATGGCCGTCCGCCTCCTAGGGTTGCAGAGCAGCAGGTGAGCTCAGAGGTGGGCTCCGGCCCTCGTTTTGCAGGTGAGGAAAGCGAGCCAAGAAAGGAGCCCGGCTTACCCCAGGTAGAAAGCAAGTTGGCGGCAGAGGTGGGGCCAGGTGGCAGGTGTGCAGCCACCGGCTCACAGCTCTCTTCTCGGCATCGCACCTCCTGCCCTCTGGCTTCCCAGGGATCCAACTCCCACGGCCCCGGCCAGCTCCAGCGAGCCCCAGGGAACCTTCCCGGGTGGCTGGGGACTTGCCCGGGAGCCTGTGGTCCGTTGGAGGCCGAGCCTCCGGCCGCCACTCACCCTCAAGCCCGGGGAGACGGCTGTCCTCCGGCCTTTGGTTTTGAGGAGGCGCCTGAGCTGCCTCTTCAGGGCCCGCTTCTCCTCCAGGAGCCCCGAGACCACCTGGTCCTTCTTCCGACTCTGCGCCTCCAGCTCCAACAGGTGCTGCACCTCCTCCCCCAGCCTGAACAGCTGGTTATCCTGGTAGAAAGAGGGGCGCCCATGTGGGTCCCCACGGCCACACGGCACACTCTCAGGGCCCAGGAAGAGCAGATCCACTGTCCTGGGACCCCCAGGTCCCCAGACCAAGGCGCGTGCCCCGGCCCTTTCCTGCAGCCCGTGGCTCCGTCCTCACTGCGCCCGTTCGAGGGGACGCGTGAGCAGCCCTCCTCTCGGGCCTGGCTCCTGGTCATCCTCCACTGTGACTGAGGGACGTCTGTCTTCCACAGAGCAACGCTCTCCGAGGGCCCCCCCAGGCGCTGGTCGGGAGCCCCCCTCTCCCTCCACCCCCAGGTCTCAAAACCTCAATTCCTTCAATTCTTCCAAAATGAAGGCAAGATAGAGATGTTTTTGTACAAACAGGAACAGAACAACCTAGTCACCAGCAGACCTGAACTCCAGTACTGAAGGGAATTCTTCAGCCAGGAGGAAATGATCCCAGGCAGAATTGTGGAAGGACAGATAACTAGACAATCTCCCAAACAAAAGAGAATCAAGCAGTGTGTTTCTACATGACCCATGGATCAAAAAAAAAATCACAAACGAAGTGAGAAAATATTTTGAACTGAATGAAAATGAGCATTTGGACATATTGAAAGCTGTGGGATGCATCTAAAGCCGTGATGAAAGGCACATTTATGGCCTTAAGATGTGAATATTAGGGGATAAAGTTGAAAATCAGTGATCTAAGTATTCATCTCAATAATTCAGGAAAAAGAATTGCAAATGAAATCTCAAGAAAGTAGAAGGAAAGAAAGAATAAAACTATGTGCAAGAATTAATGGCACGGGGAGGGAAAGAGGGGAGGGGATAGGCAAATATGGAAACATTTTAACATTTGGAGAATCTGACTGGAGGGATTGTGGAATTATTTGTCTTAGTTTACATCTGAAATTGTCAAAATACAAAGTTAAAGGAAAATATAATGATGCAGCTGATCACATTGAATTCCCCGGCCACGGTGATTTTAGAAATGAGCACAGGTCCCAGAGTTGCCCGGAGACCGCTGAGATAATGAGGCTTGTTTCCCACTGGGGCTGCGGGCGGCTCCCTTGGTACCAAATGAGAAGAGCTTATCTGCAGCGGAAGCCAGCTCGGGAGGAGCATAGGTGAGTGAAAGGGGGCCCTGGTGATGCTATTGGAGCCCCTGGAGACAGCCATGCCTGTAGCCCTTCCCCTGCACAGTTCACACACATGAGCCTGTGAATCCCCACCTGCCGTTTGGATTAATACAGCAGTGAACATCCTTTTACATATATCTGTATGTGTGTTGATCTAATTATAGCCTCAGGCTGTTTCCTGGAAGTGAAATTGCTTGCTCAAATGGTATAGACATTTTTAAAATTGTAAAATCTATCATAAAATATAGAGATCAAGTTTAAAGAATACAAATAAAGTGGAATGCTCAGAAACCCTCATTGTCAGCACCTAGAAGCCCCCACTGTGCCCCCCACCCAACCGCATCCTCCTTCGTGCCCCCCACCAACTACCCAAACGCTCGTGTTACTCATTTCCGTAATTTTCATCAAGGCTTCAGCAGCTTTTTTTTTTAAAAAAAGAATGAATGATATAGAAAAATATGTATCAGAGAAAACCGAAAACTGATTCTATGAAGAGTATTAAAATTGATAAACCTAAACAACAAAAAAAGAGGGAATTTAAAAGCCACCCGAATTACCTGAAGTAAGATTGCCAGATAACCCACATGGGAATGAATGATCCCAATTCTGAATGTCCATCGGGGGAGGCAGACCTTGGCAGGAAACAAAAAAGAGGGGAGGCCCAAGCGATTGGTGGCTGGAATGGAAAACAGCCTGCCCCCACAGAGCCCAAAGATTCTGGAAGGCGAGTAGGAGAATACCACGTGCAGGGTTAGGCTAATACATTTGAAAATTCATATGAAATGGACAAATTCCTGGAAAAACACAGCTCACCAAAACTGAAACCGGTGGAAAAAGCAAAATCTGAATATCTTTCCAAGGAACTGGATTTGTGATGAGAATAAACCTTCCTTCTAAGATTAAACTTCCAGGCCAAGAAGACTTTGACAGCGAATTCTTCAGATCTTTATGGCAGAAGTAACACCAATCTTAAGAAAATTTGCCAAAGAATAGAAAAAGAGGAAACACTGCACTTCTCAACTTTTTAAATGAGGCCAGAAAACTCGGGCACCACAACTGGACAAAGAAGTTGCCACTCAGGTAAATTATAGGTCAGTCTTTCTCGTAAGCACAGATGGAAAAAGAAAAATAGCACCAGGACAAATCTGCTTGTCCGTGAGCATTTGCATACGAAGCTGATGTCTTCTCTCCAGAGTGGAGCGTGGAAGGTTCGAGATGGCACTGGTCAGGGGTGTGCGTCGGTGGGTCTCACGGCAACTGAAAACTGTTGCCTGCAGGGGTGAGGGTGGACCAGTGGCTGGAAAATTTGTAAGGAGTCCGATTCGGAAAAGCCGGCCCGACCGAACCCACCCTGTGCCAGAACCAGAGCCTCCCAGGGTGGGCTTGTCACCCCCGGGGTGATGCAGGGCAGGGGTGAAGGGCCGGGATGTGTGCAGCCTCCGGGCCTGCCGCACCACCCACCCCAACCGGTACCTTCTCGTGGATGACCGAGATGTACCAGGGCACCCTTTTCCTCGGGGCGCCCTGGGCCACAATGGGGCTGCTGGCGACTGGGCTCCCCGGCCCCGACTTGCTGCCCTTCCATAGGCTGCTGACCTCGCAGGCGCTCTTGCTAACGGGAAGCCCTGCCGGGGAAGGGAGGCAGAGAGGGGTCTGTCCCCCACACCCCAGCGGGCTGGATCCCTCGTGACCCCACTGGCCCTCTCGGGGCTTCCTCAGAAATGCGCTCTGCCCAGCTGAGCTCCTGCACGCTCCCAAGTCTTATCAGGACTGCAAAATTTCAGTACTTCATCACGATTGGTCTGATGTCCGTCTTGCCCACGAGACCCAAGGTTCTGGACTTGTGTGCCTGCTGACCCCGCGCCTCGCCCAGTGCATGTTGAACAATCAAGTAAATGCCTCAAAGAAGAATCCGTGACCCTCGGCATGGGGGACCCAGGAAATCAGGGGAGGGGGCCCCGGACACTTGCCCTTCCCCTCCTGGGCCTCGGTTTCCCCACCTCGGGGGTAGGGGCCCTGGTCACTACAGGTCGCCCCCCACTTGGCTCTAGCTCTTGACACTTTAAGGCAGAGAAGGATCAATCTTAGTGTGGATTTCATCTTTGAGTAAAAGAAAGCAAGTGAATTTGTCTGTAAACCCAGTGTTGAATGGGGGCTTTTGCTCGGGGGGATGCTGGCCCCTGTGTAAGGGACGTGGGGCGGGTGGGGGATGGATGAGTGGGGGGGTGGATGGGGGATGATAGACAGGTAGGGGACAGGTGGTGAGGAATGGATGGGTGGGGGGCAGGTTGGGGAGAGTCATGTGGGAGATGGACATGTGGGGGGCAGAATCTGACTATAGTTTTGCCAAACATAAAACCCCACTGCCCCAGGGGACTCAGTGAGTCCTGGAAAGGGGGTTCCATCGGGCATGACCAGGTACCCCTGAGGGGGAGCAGGCCCTCATGCCCAGGGTCCCAGGTGCAGGCAGGGGGCCCACGCGGCCAGGCTGAGACCCCACAGTGGCTCACTCTGGGCTAGACAGGCCCCACCTCACCTTTCACGCTCGTGTCTGAGCCCTGCGGGGCCGAGAGCGGGTCTGCCCTCATCTTCCAGGGCTCGGCGCTGACGCACACATCCCTGGGCAGAGCCGCAGTCGGGGCCAACCCTGTGGAATGGTCGACACACCAACTGGTCACTGCTAAGGCTTTTTCTTGCAAGTCCTCAGGAGCAGCCATGCCTGTCTTTAAACTTCACGTAGGGATGTTTTTCCTGGTGGATGCATGGAATCGGAAACACAGGCTGAACTGGAGCCGATGGGCTCCATCCTACTGCCCGCTTCTGGATGTGTCCACCTGCCTCGGAATAGCAGACCCCACGCTCCCTTCTGCAACACTGGCTCCTCTGAAAGTCTCATCAACATCCCTCTGCCTCTAGACAAGGCCCACCTAGAGGGCAGGACCTGTTCCCATTTATTGCCCGGTTGGCTGGCTAAGGTCTATGCCCCGTCCAGTTGTATCATGGGCACTAGACCACCATCTCACAGTCCCTAGGGTTATTGTGTGTGGGGAAGCGGGCAAGCCTAAGGTGCAAGCCAGGGTGCCTGGGACAAAGCCTGGGCTCTGAAAACCTGCCCTTGGGTGGCCACTGAGTTCCTTAGCATCCTTCTCAGACCCACGTGTTCCATATCAGTACAATGAATGGTTAGATGAAGCAGTTGCTAAGGCTCCTGATAGATGTTTATCATCCATGAGCTATTTTGGCCCATCCTTACTTGCAGGAAAGAATATCTTTCAGATTCCTGAAGTTTCTAGAATCTGCAACCATCTCCCCCCTGTCCAACCTTACTGAATCTTTGATGAGTAGGAAAATAAGAAAAAAAAACAATAAGGCTGGGAGACAAAGCACAATGAGGAGGAGGAGGAGAAGGATGCAGATGATGGTGGTGATGGTGATGATGGTGAAGATGCTGGTGATGGTGATGATGATGGTGGTGATGATGGTGTGATGATGATGGTGATGAAATGATGATAAAGGTGGTAGTGATTGTGACGGTGATGAAGATGGTAGTGTGGATGGTGATGATAATGATGAGAGTGGTGATTATGGTGAAGATGATGGTGATGGTGATATGGTGGTGGTGATGGTGAAGATTGTGATGGTGATGATAGCGAGGGTGATGGTGAAGATTGTGATCGTGATGATGGTGATGGTGGTGATGGTGGTGATGATAACAGTAGTGAGGATGGTGATGATGTTGATGAAGGTGGTGATGATGGTGATGAAGTGATGATGATAATGGTGGTGATGATGAAGGTGATGGTGTTGGTGATAATGATGGTGATGATGGTGATGGTAGTGGTGATGGTGATGATGGTTGTGGTCATGATGGTGGTGTTGGTGTTGGTGGTGATGGTTATAGTGTTGGTGGCGGTGGTGATGGTGGTGATGGAATGATGGTGATGGTGATTGTGATGATGATTAAGTGACGATGATGGTGATAGTGATGGTGGTGGTGGTGAGGATGATAGTAGTAACCTTGGTGATGGTTATGATGGTGATGATGATTATGGTGGTGATGATAGTGATGGTGGTGGTGGTGATGATGGTGATGGTGATTAGGGTAATGATGGTAGTGATGGTGATGATGGTGATGATGATGATGGTGATGAAGGTGGTGATGATGGTGGTGATAATGTTAATGATAATGATCAGATAGCAAAAAGGAGAAAGCAGCCTTCTTCCCATCCCTCCCTCCCTCCTCAGCCTCAGCTGCTTCTTCCTGCTCTGGCTTCTTGCACACAGAATGACTTTTCAGGAGAAGCCACGGCTGCCAGTGCAGGCCAGAGGGACCTGGTGCTGGGAGGTTGCCTGAGCCGGGCAGGTGGGGGGTTCCTGCAGGGGCCCCCACCAGTGGCTCTCACCATGGCGGGACATGGACGTGGCTCTAGTGCTGAACTGCGGGCAGCCGGGACGCATGAGAAAGGCGCTTCGCAGTTCCTCCACTTGGGACACAAAGCCGCTGCCCCCAGGGCTGGAGGCCTCCTTGGCTTCACTCTGGCAAGGCGGGAAGGGGGACAGCGGCTGAGAGGGGCACCCGGACAGCCCTCGCCCACTGGGCATTCAGAGGCTCCGCCCTGGGTGCTGACTGCCAGGCGCACTCCTGGCCCTGCTGGATGCTTAAGAAACGCAACTGGACGCTGACTGAGAAACGATTGTCTCCTGAGTCTGGAACACTGTGTCCATCCGGAAAGTGCCTGAGGGATCTGGGGGTGGCTTTCCTGGGCTCTCAGCATGGGGGCAGGGGCACCTCCAACCTTTCCAGCCGAGCTTTCTCACCTTTTCAAGACCGCGCCTCGGAAGTCTCAGGGCAAAACTGCGCCTCCTGTCTCCCCGGCCAAGGATGGAGCCCTTCACTGGGGAAAGCCGGGGCCCAAAGCAGCTGGTCCCCAGCAGAACCAGAGGCTGAGGCCATGGGAACCAGGCACCAGACCCTCGGGGGGCAGGGCAGGGGCTGGGACGGAAACTGGCAGGAAGCCTGAGAACGGGCAGGTGGGTCCTGTCCTAGTTCCACTGCTCAGGGTTTTGAGCTGCTTCTGGGGCCCACTGCGAAAACTCAGGGGGCGACGGGAAGCCACCTGTCCCCCGGACGCTGGGCTGGCCACATGGCCCCTCCGCCAAGGCCAGTACCCTTTTTCCGTAGTAGCGGCTGATGGTCTGCGCGGCCTTGCTGAGGGAGCGCTGACCGCTGCACAGCTTCCACTCCGGGGCCCCAGCTCCCCGGGCGGCCACGCTCTGGAGAACCGCCAGGCCCTTGGCCATGGAGCTGGGCACCGCGGGGCACTTCTTGGGCGCGTCGGCTTCCATTTTAGGGAACATCAGGAAGGGGGAGCAGCGGCCCAGTCTGGACATTTGAACCGACCACCGGGACCTGGATGACAACCCAGGTACTGGTGCAGGACGTCGGGGAGAACATGGGCTCCAGCAGGAAGCCCAGGAGGGCAGCTTCTAGAGGGAGCCTGGGAGTGGAGTGTGGCATCACAGTTGTCTCCATAGAAACCGGGCATGTCAATCATCTTGATTTTCTGCAATTAGGAAAAGGAGCTGGAAAGGGGACCCAGAAGCTGCTCCCACCAAATCTTAGCTGATTGCAAGTTTCAGAGAAATGGCCAGAGGCATCACAGCCCAGTGTCCTTTTTTCTTCTTTCTTCATCATCAGTTTTAACTTGTTTGAAATCTGATACTGGGGCAGTGGCTCTGTCAGGAAAATTTAAATGTCCTTGGTTAAATTCCATAATTTCGAAGCATTTCTTAACACCAGAAGAGGTAATTCTTTCTTAAAAAGGAATTGGGTATTATTCTTGTTATTTTTGTGTGTGTGCTAATGAAGGTGTCAGGGATTGATTTAGGTGATGAATGTACAACTATGTAATGGTACTGTGAACAACCGAATGTACGATTCGTTTTGTAAAAACAAAAACAAAAACAAAAACAAACAAACAAACAAAAGGATATGTAAGTGCAAATGTTCAAAAATTAATTTCAGTGATGAACGCACAACTATATAATGGTACTGTGAACAAATGAATGTATGCTTTGTATGACTGCATGGTATGTGAATGTATCTCAATAAAAATGAATTAAAAAAAAAAAAAAAAAGGAATTGGGGTGTGTGGGGGGGACCTCTTCCAGGGAAAGGCTTTAGGGTTATTTTTTAAATCTCGGTGTCCCAGGTTCTCGGACTGGGGCTCAAAAAGGGCATTAAGAAATGATGTAGGAGGCGGGGCAAGATGGCAGACTGGTGAGCTGTAAGTTTTAGTTACTCCTCCAGGAAAGTAGGTAAAAAGCCAGGAACTGCGTGGACTGGACACCACAGAGCAATCTGACTTTGGGCATACTTCATACAACACTCATGAAAACGTGGAACTGCTGAGATCAGCGAAATCTGTAAGTTTTTGCGGCCAGGGGACCCGCGCCCCTCCCTGCCAGGCTCAGTCCCGGGGGAGGAGGGGCTGTCAGCTCCGGGAAGGAGAAGGGAGAACTGCAGTGGCTGCTCTTATCGGAAACTCATTCTACTGATTCAAACTCCAACCATAGATAGACTGAGACCAGACACCAGAGACTCTGAGAGCAGCCAGCCCAGCAGAGAGGAGACAGGCATAGAAAAAAAACAACACGAAAAACTCCAAAATAAAAGCAGAGGATTTTTGGAGTTCTGGTGAACACAGAAAGGGGAAGGGCGGAGCTCAGGCCTTGAGGCGCATATGCAAATCCCGAAGAAAAGCTGATCTCTCTGCCCTGTGGACCTTTCCTTAATGGCCCTGGTTGCTTTCTCTATTAGCATTTCAATAACCCATTAGATCTCTGAGGAGAGCCTTTTTTTGTTGTTGTTGTTTTTGTTTTTTGTTTTATGTTTTTTTTTTTTAAATCCTTTTTTCTTTTTCTAAAACAATTACTCTAAGAAGCCCAATACAGAAAGCTTCAAAGACTTGCTATTTGGGCACGTCAAGTCAAGAGCAGAACTAAGAGAGCTCTGAGACAAAAGGCAATAATCCAGTGGCTGAGAAAATTCACTAAACAACACAACTTCCCAAGAAAAGGGGGGTGTCCGCTCACAGCCACCATCCTGGTGGACAGGAAACACTCCTGCCCATCGCCAGCCCCATAGCCCAGAGCTGCCCCAGACAACCCAGTGTGACGGAAGTGCTTCAAATAACAGGCACACACCACAAAACTGGGCGTGGACATTAGCCTTCCCTGCAACCTCAGCTGAATGTCCCAGAGCTGGGAAGGTGGAGCAGTGTGAATTAACAAAGCCCCATTCAGCCATCATTTGAGCAGACTGGGAGCCTCCCTACACAGCCCAGCAGCCCAGAACTGCCCTGGGGGGACAGCACTCACCTGTGACATAGCACAGTCATCCCTCAACAGAGGACCCGGGGTGCACAGCCTGGAAGAGGGGCCCACTTCCAAGTCTCAGGAGCCATACGCCAATACCAAAGACTTGTGGGTCAGTGGCAGAGACAAACTGTGGCAGGACTGAACTGAAGGATTAGACTATTGCAGCAGCTTTAAAACTCTAGGATCATCAGGGAGATTTGATTGTTAGGGCCACCCCCCCTCCCCGACTGCCCAGAAACACGCCCCACATACAGGGCAGGCAACACCAACTACACACGCAAGCTTGGTACACAAATTGGGCCCCACAAGACCCACTCCCCCACTCACCAAAAAGGCTAAGCAGGGGAGAACTGGCTTGTGGAGAACAGGTGGCTCGTGGACGCCACCTGCTGGTTAGTTAGAGAAAGTGTACTCCACGAAGCTGTAGATCTGATAAATTAGAGATAAGGACTTCAACTGGTCTACAAACCCTAAAAGAAACCCTATCAAGTTCAGCAAATGCCACGAGGCCAAAAACAACAGAAAATTATAAAGCATATGAAAAAAACCAGACGATATGGATAACCCAAGCCCAAGCACCCAAATCAAAAGACCAGAAGAGACACAGCACCTAGAGCAGCTACTCAAAGAACTAAAGATGAACAATGAGACCATAGTACGGGATATGAAGGAAATCAAGAAGACCCTAGAAGAGCATAAAGAAGACATTGCAAGACTAAATAAAAAAATGGATGATCTTATGGAAATTAAAGAAACTGTTGACCAAATTAAAAAGATTCTGGACACTCATAGTACAAGACTAGAGGAAGTTGAACAACGAATCAGTGACCTGGAAGATGACAGAATGGAAAACGAAAGCATAAAAGAAAGAATGGGGAAAAAAATTGAAAAAATCGAAATGGACCTCAGGGATATGATAGATAATATGAAACATCCCAATATAAGACTTATTGGTGTCCCAGAAGGGGAAGAAAAGGGCAAAGGTCTAGGAAGAGTATTCAAAGAAATTGTTGGGGAAAACTTCCCAAATCTTCTAAACAACATAAATACACAAATCATAAATGCTCAGCGAACTCCAAATAGAATAAATCCAAAAAAACCCACTCCGAGACATATACTGATCACACTGTCAAACATAGAAGAGAAGGAGCAAGTTCTGAAAGCAGCAAGAGAAAAGCAATTCACCACATACAAAGGAAACAGCATAAGACTAAGTAGTGACTACTCAGCAGCCACCATGGAGGCGAGAAGGCAGTGGCACGATATATTTAAAATTCTGAGTGAGAGGAATTTCCAGCCAAGAATACTTTATCCAGCAAAGCTCTCCTTCAAATTTGAGGGAGAGCTTAAATTTTTCACAGACAAAGAAATGCTGAGAGAATTTGCTAACAAGAGACCTGCCCTACTGGAGATACTAAAGGGAGCCCTACAGACAGAGAAACAAATACAGGACAGAGAGACTTGGAGAAAGGTTCAGTACTAAAGAGATTCAGTATGGGTACAATAAAGGATATTAATAGAGAGAGGGAAAAATATGGCAAACATAAACCAAAGGATAAGATGGCTGATTCAAGAAATGCCTTCACGGTTTTAACATTGAATGTAAATGGATTAAACTCCCCAATTAAAAGATATAGATTCGCAGAATGGATCAAAAAAAATGAACCATCAATATGTTGCATACAAGAGACTCATCTTAGACACAGGGACACAAAGAAACTGAAAGTGAAAGGATGGAAAAAAATATTTCATGCAAGCTACAGCCAAAAGAAAGCAGGTGTAGCAATATTAATCTCAGATAAAATAGACTTCAAATGCAGGGATGTTTTGAGAGACAAAGAAGGCCACTACATACTAATAAAAGGGGCAATTCAGCAAGAAGAAATAACAATCGTAAATGTCTATGCACCCAATCAAGGTGCCACAAAATACATGAGAGAAACACTGGCAAAACTAAAGGAAGCAATTGATGTTTCCACAATAATTGTGGGAGACTTCAACACATCACTCTCTCCTATAGATAGATCAACCAGACAGAAGACCAATAAGGAAATTGAAAACCTAAACAATCTGATAAATGAATTAGATTTAACAGACATCTACAGAACATTACATCCCAAATCACCAGGATACACATACTTTTCTAGTGCTCACGGAACTTTCTCCAGAATAGATCATATGCTGGGACATAAAACAAGCCTCAATAAATTTAAAAAGATTGAAATTATTCAAAGCACATTCTCTGACCACAATGGAATACAATTAGAAGTCAATAACCATCAGAGACTTAGAAAATTCACAAATACCTGGAGGTTAAACAACACACTCCTAAACAATCAGTGGGTTAAAGAAGAAATAGCAAGAGAAATTGCTAAATATATAGAGACGAATGAAAATGAGAACACAACATACCAAAACCTATGGGATGCAGCAAAAGCAGTGCTAAGGGGGAAATTTATAGCACTAAACGCATATATTAAAAAGGAAGAAAGAGCCAAAATCAAAGAACTGATGGATCAACTGAAGAAGCTAGAAAATGAACAGCAAACCAATCCTAAACCAAGTACAAGAAAAGAAATAACAAGGATTAAAGCAGAAATAAATGACATAGAGAACAAAAAAACAATAGAGAGGATAAATATCACCAAAAGTTGGTTCTTTGAGAAGATCAACAAGATTGACAAGCCCCTAGCTAGACTGACAAAATCAAAAAGAGAGAAGACCCATATAAACAAAATAATGAATGAAAAAGGTGACATAACTGCAGATCCTGAAGAAATTAAAAAAATTATAAGAGGATATTATGAACAACTGTATGGCAACAAACTGGATAATGTAGAAGAAATGGACAATTTCCTGGAAACATATGAACAACCTAGACTGACCAGAGAAGAAATAGAAGACCTCAACCAACCCATCACAAGCAAAGAGATCCAATCAGTCATCAAAAATCTTCCCACAAATAAATGCCCAGGGCCAGATGGCTTCACAGGGGAATTCTACCAAACTTTCCAGAAAGAACTGACACCAATCTTACTCAAACTCTTTCAAAACATTGAAAAAAATGGAACACTACCTAACTCATTTTATGAAGCTAACATCAATCTAATACCAAAACCAGGCAAAGATGCTACAAAAAAGGAAAACTACCGGCCAATCTCCCTAATGAATATAGATGCAAAAATCCTCAACAAAATACTTGCAAATCGAATCCAAAGACACATTAAAAAAATCATACACCATGACCAAGTGGGGTTCATTCCAGGCATGCAAGGATGGTTCAACATAAGAAAAACAATCAATGTATTACAACACATTAAAAACTCGAAAGGGAAAAATCAATTGATCATCTCAATAGATGCTGAAAAAGCATTTGACAAAATCCAACATCCGTTTTTGATAAAAACACTTCAAAAGGTAGGAATTGAAGGAAACTTCCTCAACATGATAAAGAGCATATATGAAAAACCCACAGCCAGCATAGTACTCAATGGTGAGAGACTGAAAGCCTTCCCTCTAAGATCAGGAACAAGACAAGGATGCCCGCTGTCACCACTGTTATTCAACATTGTGCTGGAAGTGCTAGCCAGGGCAATCCGGCAAGACAAAGAAATAAAAGGCATCCAAATTGGAAAAGAAGAAGTAAAACTGTCATTGTTTGCAGATGATATGATCTTATATCTAGAAAACCCTGAGAAATCAACGATACACCTACTAGAGCTAATAAACAAATTTAGCAAAGTAGCGGGATACAAGATTAATGCACATAAGTCAGTAATGTTTCTATATGCTAGAAATGAACAAACTGAAGTGACACTCAAGAAAAAGATACCATTTTCAATAGCAACTAAAAAAATCAAGTACCTAGGAATAAACTTAACCAAAGATGTAAAAGACCTATACAAAGAAAACTACTTAACTCTACTAAAAGAAATAGAAGGGGACCTTAAAAGATGGAAAAATATT
Source organism: Choloepus didactylus (assembly GCF_015220235.1). Taxonomy (NCBI): domain Eukaryota; kingdom Metazoa; phylum Chordata; class Mammalia; order Pilosa; family Megalonychidae; genus Choloepus; species Choloepus didactylus. The sequence goes on from NC_051308.1 coordinate 245,750,143, forward strand.
CCATGTTCATGGATAGGAAGGCTAAATGTCATTAAGATGTCAATTCTACCCAAACTCATCTACAGATTCAATGCAGTCCCAATCAAAATTCCAACAACCTACTTTGCAGACTTGGAAAAGCTAGTTATCAAATTTATTTAGAAAGGGAAGATGCCTTGAATTGCTAAAGACACTCTAAAAAAGAAAAACGAAGTGGGAGGACTTACACTCCCTGACTTTGAAGCTTATTATAAAGCCACAGTTGCCAAAACAGCATGGTACTGGCACAAAGATAGACATATAGATCAATGGAATCGAATTGAGAATTCAGAGATAGACCCTCAGATCTATGGCCGACTGATCTTTGATAAGGCCCCCAAAGTCACTGAACTGAGTCATAATGGTCTTTTCAACAAATGGGGCTGGGAGAGTTGGATATCCATATCCAAAAGAATGAAAGAGGACCCCTACCTCACCCCCTACACAAAAATTAACTCAAAATGGACCAAAGATCTCAATATAAAAGAAAGTACCATAAAACTCCTAGAAGATAATGTAGGAAAACATCTTCAAGACCTTGTATTAGGCGGCCACTTCCTAGACTTTACACCCAAAGCACAAGCAACAAAAGAGAAAATAGATAAATGGGAACTCCTCAAGCTTACAAGTTTCTGCACCTCAAAGGAATTTCTCAAAAAGGTAAAGAGGCAGCCAACTCAATGGGAAAAAATTTTTGGAAACCATGTATCTGACAAAAGACTGATATCTTGCATATATAAAGAAATCCTACAACTCAATGACAATAGTACAGACAGCCCAATTATAAAATGGGCAAAAGATATGAAAAGACAGTTCTCTGAAGAGGAAATACAAATGGCCAAGAAACACATGAAAAAATGTTCAGCTTCACTAGCGATTAGAGAGATGCAAATTAAGACCACAATGAGATACCATCTAACACCGTTTAGAATGGCTGCCATTAAACAAACAGGAAACTACAAATGCTGGAGGGGATGTGGAGAAATTGGAACTCTTATTCATTGTTGGTGGGACTGTATAATGGTTCAGCCACTCTGGAAGTCAGTCTGGCAGTTCCTTAGAAAACTAGATATAGAGCTACCATTTGATCCAGCGATTGCACTTCTCGGTATATACCCGGAAGATCGGAAAGCAGTGACACGAACAGATATCTGCACGCCAATGTTCATAGCAGCATTATTCACAATTGCCAAGAGATGGAAACAACCCAAATGTCCTTCAACAGATGAGTGGATAAATAAAATGTGGTATATACACACGATGGAATACTACGTGGCAGTAAGAAGGAACGATCTGGTGAAACATTTGACAACATGGATGAACCTTGAAGACATAATGCTGAGCGAAATAAGCCAGGCACAAAAAGAGAAATATTATATGCTACCACTAATGTGAACTTTGAAAAATGTAAAACAAATGGTTTATAATGTAGAATGTAGGGGAACTAGCAGTAGAGAGCAATTAAGGAAGGGGGAACAATAATCCAAGAAGAACAGATAAGCTATTTAACGTTCTGGGGATGCCCAGAAATGACTATGGTCTGTTAATTTCTGATGGATGTAGTAGGAACAAGTTCACTGAAATGTTGCTATATTATGTAACTTTCTTGGGGTAAAGTAGGAACATGTTGGAAGTTAAGCAGTTATCTTAGGTTAGTTGTCTTTTTCTTACTCCCTTGTTATGGTCTCTTTGAAATGTTCTTTTATTGTATGTTTGTTTTCTTTTTAACTTTTTTTTTCATACAGTTGATTTAAAAAAGGGAAAGTTAAAAAAAAAAAAAAAAAAGATTTAGTGCCCCCTTGAGGAGCCTGTGGAGAATGCAGGGGTATTTGCCTACCCCACCTCCATGGTTGCTAACATGACCACAGACATAGGGGACTGGTGGTTTGATGGGTTGAGCCCTCTACCATAAGTTTTACCCTTGGGAAGATGGTTGCTGCAAAGGAGAGGCTAGGCCTCCCTGTATTTGTGCCTAAGAGTCTCCTCCTGAATGCCTCTTTGTTGCTCAGATGTGGCCCTCTCTCTCTGGCTAAGCCAACTTGAAAGGTGAAATCACTGCCCTCCCCCCTACGTGGGATCAGACACCCAGGGAAGTGAATCTCCCTGGCAACGTGGAATATGACTCCCGGGGAGGAATGTAGACCCGGCATCGTGGGATGGAGAACATCTTCTTGACCAAAAGGGGGATGTGAAAGGAAATGAAATAAGCTTCAGTGGCAGAGAGACTCCAAAACGAGCCGAGAGATCACTCTGGTGGGCACTCTTACGCACACTTTAGACAACCTTTTTTAGGTTCTAAAGAATTGGGGTAGCTGGTGGTGGATACCTGAAACTATTAAACTACAACCCAGAACCCATGAATCTCGAAGACAGTTGTATAAAAATGTAGCTTATGAGGGGTGACAGTGGGATTGGGAATGCCATAAGGACCAAACTCCACTTTGTCTAGTTTATGGATGGATGTGTAGAAAAGTAGGGGAAGCAAACAAACAGACAAAGGTACCCAGTGTTCTTTTTTACTTCAATTGCTCTTTTTCACTCTAATTATTATTCTTGTTATTTTTGTGTGTGTGCTAATGAAGGTGTCAGGGATTGATTTAGGTGATGAATGTACAACTATGTAATGCTACTGTAAACAATCGAAAGTACAATTTGTTTTGTATGACTGCGTGGTATGTGAATATATCTCAATAAAATGATGATTTAAAAAAAAAAAAAAAAAAGAAGGGAAAGTTAAAAAAAAAAAAAGAAAAAGAAAAAAGACAAACAAGGAAAAAAAAAAAAAAAGATGTAGTGCCCCCTTGAGGAGTCTGTGGAGAATGCAAGGGTATTCGCCTACCCCACCTCCATGGTTGCTAACATGACCACAGACATAGGGGACTGGTGGTTTGATGGGTTGAGCCCTCTACCATAAGTTTTACCCTTGGGAAGACGGTTGCTGCAAAGGAGAGGCTAGGCCTCCCTATATTTGTGCCTAAGAGTCTCCTCCTGAATGCCTCTTTGTTGCTCAGATGTGGCCCTCTCTCTCTGGCTAAGCCAACTTGAAAGGTGAAATCACTGCCCTCCCCTCTACGTGGGATCAGACACCCAGGGGAGTGAATCTCCCTGGCAACGTGGAATATGACTCCCGGGGAGGAATGTAGACCCGGCATCGTGGGATGGAGAACATCTTCTTGACCAAAAGGGGGATGTGAAAGGATATGAAATAAGCTTCAGTGGCAGAGAGATTCCAAAACGAGCCGAGAGATCACTCTGGTGGGCACTCTTACGCACACTTTAGACAACCCTTTTTAGGTTCTAAAGAATTGGGGTAGCTGGTGGTGGATACCTGAAACTATTAAACTACAACCCAGAACCCATGAATCTCGAAGACAGTTGTATAAAAATGTAGCTTATGAGGGGTGACAATGGGATTGGGAATGCCATAAGGACCAAACTCCACTTTGTCTAGTTTATGGATGGATGTGTAGAAAAGTAGGGGAAGGAAACAAACAGACAAAGGTACCCAGTGTTCTTTTTTACTTCAATTGCTCTTTTTCACTCTAATTATTATTCTTGTTATTTTTGTGTGTGTGCTAATGAAGGTGTCAGGGATTGATTTAGGTGATGAATGTACAACTATGTAATGGTACTGTAAACAATCGAAAGTACAATTTGTTTTGTATGACTGCGTGGTATGTGAATATATCTCAATAAAATGATGATAAAAAAAATTAGGCATATAAATTCAGTGCCTACAGAAAGGGCAATAGTTTATCTTTTTTTTTTAATCGCTCTATTGAGATATAATTTCATACACCATTCAATTCACCCATTTAAAGTGGACAATTCCATAGTTTTTAGTATGCTTGCAGAGTTGTGCATCTATCACCACAATTTTAAAACATTTTCGTTACTCCAAAACGAAATGCCACACCCTTTAGCTATAACCTCCCAATTTCCCAGTTCCCCCAGCCCTTAGCACCACTTATCTATTTTCTGTCTCATGGATTTACTTATTCTGTACATTTCATATAAAGGGAATCGTACAAAAAAAAAAAAAAAAAAAGAAATGATGTAGGCAAGTCCCCAAGTCCAGGCTGCTGCCTGGGAAAGCTCCTTTATGGCCACTACACGTTTCCCAATTGCAGTTCGACCCCAGAAACACTATGCAAAGCAAAAGAAGCCAGAGACAAAAGGGCCACAGGTTGTCTGATTCCACTGATGTGAAACACCCAGAAAAGGCAAATCCACCGAGACAGAAAGCAGATCGGTGTGGGCAGGGGCTGGGGGAGGTGGGACGGGAGCGTCCCCGTTTGTCGGAGCTGCTGGAACAAAGCCCACGGGGTGGTGGGAGAGGCCGGATGTCCATCCAGCGTCAAGGTGTGGGCCGGACCCCACGTTCTCTGAAGGCTGAGGCTTCCGGCGGAGCTCAGCGGCCACCACCCAGCCTCGGCTCTGTCACGTGGCCGCCCTTCTCCTTCTCTCTCCCACTGCACCCCAAATTCCTCTGCTCCTGACGGCTCCATCATCTGGATTCAGGGCGGCCCCACCTTCGCTAACAGGAGCTTTGGGATCCTATTTACAAATGGGTCCACAGACAAAGGACTGGGAAGAGGATCTGAGCATGTCTTTGGGGACATGATTTGATCTGTCATAGGGAGTGAGTTTTAGGGATATGGGGCCTCCTTTTGGATGAAAATGTTCCAGAACTAGATAGAGATGATGGTTGCACAACATCGTGAATGTCATTAACACCACTGAACTGTATAGTTGAAAGTGGTTAAAATGGGAAATGCCATGTGGGGTATATGTTACCACAGCAAAAATTTAAAACAAACAAAAAGAAAAAAAAATGGTTAAAATGGTGAATTTTGTTATGTATCTGTTACCTTTAAAAACAAAACCAAAAACAACTGCCGTTTGAGCCTGCATCCTGTTAGCCCGCTCTTGAGAGGGGCTGGAAAGCAGCAGGGAGAAGCAGGCTTTGAAGTCACCCGGCTTTCTTTATGGGGGCCAAGTGTTGCCCCCTTGGCTTCTGGGCCTTTCTGGGACCACCGGCTGTTTCTCACTGCTCGGGCCGGCCTCCCATCCGCTTGCCCTGCTTCTCCTACAGCCATTAGCTGGCCTGGCAGCTCCGGATTTCTGAGAAAGTTGGATTGTTTTATATTTGTGTCTCCAGCAGTTAGGCCACATGCACCTGCTCTTCTCCTGCTCCGGCCCAGCCCGGCCTAGAGTTCTCAGCCTCCTCCTCTGGCCCCACCTTTCGCTGAAGGCTGAAGCTGCAATCTCGGTTTCTGCTCCTTGCTCTAAACTTCAGAGTCCAAAGGAAAAGGGTCCATCCTGGAATCAGAGGACCTGAGAGGGGGCTGGTGCCAGTGTCTGTCTAGGGGAGCCGTGTCCCGGGGGCCTGGTCTGAAGGTGGGCTCAGCACTTACCTGTGCAGCTGACCTCGGACAGGACACTCACCTCTTTGGCAGGAACAAAGATCTTAACTCTAACAATGTAACTGGCTTAAGGGAATCTAAAGAAAAATTAAGGCAACATCAGCAAGAGTCTGCACGCAGGGAAATCCTCCTCATAAGGAGACGCAATCACGGAAGAAGAGACGCGAGAGTGAGCTACTCAAATCCAGCCCCAGCCAGAGCAGCAGCGGTGGGCCCAGAGACCAACTTGTTTTTCCTAAAAATGAAAAGGGAACCGGAGCAAACTAAAGCCAGTGGGAGCAGGCCCCAAATGAACTCAGTGCCCGAAGTGATGCCTGAGAGGTAAAAACATCTTACTGCCCTCTCAGTCCCACCACGAGAGACCTGTGGCAACCGCCACGTACTCATTTCTACATCCAAACTCAGGCTTTTTGAACCCCAAAGCAAAGAGCCACATTCTTACACTTTCCAGCTTGTCATGGCTGATGTCAAACTTGCCAGATGAACCTTGTCTTTCAGCTTTTCTCTCTTCCCCCACCCCTTGCTTTCGAGGCCCGACGGCATTGAACTATTTCAAAGAAGTGGCCGCCTCTGAAAATTCCCCGTCAGAACACGGAGACACTTGAGAAATGTTTCTGTTCAAAGAAAATAGAGGAAAGAACAGAACTCTTGAGCCAGGGGTACACTGTGTCTTCAGACAGGTGGGAGGGATGAAAACCTGTAAGTTTTAAATCATGAATTGAACCTGTAAAATTCCAGCAAAAGGGAAAAACAGAGCATGCATCGCTCTCACCCTTGAGCAGAGCGACTTGGAGACAGTGTGACTTCACTCTTGTTGTTTGACTTTCTGGGTCAAAACTCAAATGAGGTGAATTTTGCCTTTGGAGAGTTTATTTCCTAAGAACCAACTTTTAATTGTCACGAGAGAACCAGATAATGTCAGTCCCGATAGTTCGTGCACTTACCCATTAAGTTTGGGACGCTGTATTACACGATCTAGCCTGAAACAGATGTGGTTTTAACCAATGGTTTGTTCTCTGAATGGTTGTTAAGAACAGCAGATAATCTTATTCAGAACTGTGCAAACATGAAGATGTGGTGTCAAACTGCAGGTTTAAGCTGCCCGAAACACTGCAAACATCCATTTCCCCCAGACTTGTTTCGGGGTCCTGGGTGTGGTGAGACTCATGCATTGCTTTCTCGATAGAGACAGTTATTAAATCCCCGATTCCAAAATTCAGGAGGCCCTTGTTGAAAGAGTGCTGTCCTTGCAGTTAACGAGGAAACGTGTTCCTTCATTGTATTTGGGCCTTTTGTGTTCCACTTTTGATGTTAGATTAAATGTGCCTTGAAGTAGTTGTCTTTAAGAAGCTAAAAAAATCAAGCTGACACATGCAATGATAGCAACTCGTACAACTTTCATCAATGTTCCTTGTTAATAATTTGGACCCCAAGGAGCCAAATTATTAGTTCTTCCCTGGCCTCTCTTTGCATCTTTTTGCACCATTTGGTTTTTCGCTTTTTCCTACTTAGTGAGTGTCTGCCACGAGCTGGCCCCATCCTAGACCCGTGCAGACTGGGCCATGCCACGGTGGCCACAACCGCCACATCCACGGCTGGACACAACACACAAGGTAGGTTTTGTTTTTATTTTATTGCGATGACGTACAGATAACATGCCCCATTTTAACCACCTTCAAGGGTACAGTTCAGTGGATTAATTACATTCATCGGGTTGTGCTGCCGTCACCATCCCTGACCTCAGCTTTTCCATCCCCCCGAACAGTAACCCCCCGTCCCCCACCCCCAGCCCTGGTGACCTCTAATCTCCTTCCCGTCTCCATGAGTTTCCTTTTTCTAGATATTTCATGTAAGTGGAATACAATATTGTCCTTTTGTGTCTGGCTTCTATCACTCAACATCATATTTTCAAGGTTCACCCACGTTGCGGCACATCTCAGAACTCTGTTCCAATATTTTAAGAAGTCTTTACTTTTTAATAGTGGTAACATATATCCAACATAACATTTTCCATTGTAACCACTTTCAAGTGTACAATTCAGCGGACTATGTTCCTTTTCGTGGCTGAATACTATTCCATTCAGTGGATAGATGACATTTTGTTTACCCATTCATCTGCTGAGGGACGCTAGGGTTGCTTCACCTTTTGGCAATTGTGAGTCCTGCTGCGATGTACACTGGTGTGAAAGTATCTGCTCAAGGCCCTGCTTTCAGTTCTTTAGGGTGTATACCTGGCAGTTGGATTGCCGGGTCATGTGGTAATTCTAGGGGTAACTATTTGAGGAATCCCCCAGCGTTTTTCTTGCTCGTGCCCCATGTCCAGTTTAGGGGCTCACAGGGGTCTGTCGCCAGGGACCCCGACAGGGGCTCTGTTGGCACACCTGTGTCTGCAATGACGGGATCAGGGAAAAGGGACTTGGTAGTGTGTGTGGGGGGTCCCCTTTAGCAAGTAACGCCTGGTCCAGAAGGATGCACGGCACTGTGGGATAGGAAGAAGTGGGGGGGGTCCTTCCACACTGTCACCCACGGGCGAGTCTCCTGGGCACTTGTTAAAATGTCATTCGTGGGGCGCTACTTGGATGAGATCGAGCGGAACCCCTGAGGTTCAGTGCCTTGGCCAGGACGCCTGAGAATGCCCAGGGTCTCGTGGTCTCAGAGGGCACCCCTACCTCTCGCCCCTGGGGGTTCTGGCTCTTGGCTTGTGTCCTGAGGTGCCCTCTCCATCCCAGCTCCCAAAGGTGCCGTGGCCCATCTTCTCCTTCCTCCTGGTGGCAGCACGGGCCACCCTTCGCACGGAGCCTGTTTCACCCACGGGCAGCGGTGCCCGTGTCTTCCTCCTGATTCAGCCTGAAGGGCTGCCTGCCCCTCCAAGCTATTCTGCAGGTATCCCCAGAATGTGATACGTCCGCCACACGTGGCGTGTTTTAAATCCATTTATCCTAGACATAGCCTTGAAATTTGATGAGAATCCATGGAGACAGTTTTCCATGGCTCGGTAATACATGATTTCATTTTTATAGACTTAAAGCAAAAATGCAACAATAAAACACACAACAGCAGTGACATGCTCAACAGCCTATATTTCTCCTGATCCATGAGAGCCTCAAAAAGTATCTGTTCGTTCTTCCTTCCTCTTGATAAACACCCGTGTCTCTGCAGCAGGCCCAGCCGACCCTGCTGGGACGCAGCGGGCAGTGGCCGTCCCCCATCCTCCCTTCTCGGGTGGAGCCCCCAATCCAGACATCACAGACGGACAAGAGGATGGGCTCTTTGAGAAGGAGGAAGTGCCGATCTATCCTAACGGCTTGAGCGGGGTCAGAAAGAGGTGGAGGGGCCTTTCCTTCTCCCCTGGTCGTTCCTGGCCTCCGGCTCCAGCAGACGGAAAGGAGACAAGCCGGGAAGCCTCATACGCCCTACAAGTAAAGAAAACTCGGACACATCAGAAGGCGGAAGTCAGCAAAAATCAGGGGCACAGACACACACACACAGAGGTGGGGGAGGATGGAGGGAGGGAGAGAGAGAGAGAGGTGGCCATGTGATGAGATTGCCAGATGTTCCGGTTTGCTAAGGCTACTGGAATGCAAAACACCAGAGATGGATCGACTTTTATAAAAGGGGGTTTATTTGGTTACACAGTTACAGTCTTAAGGCCATAAAGTGTCCAAGGTAACACATCAGCAGTCGGATACCTTCACTGGAGGATGGCCAATGGCGTCCGGAAAACCTCTGTTAGCTGGGAAGGCACGTGGCTGGCTTCTGCCCCAAGTTCTGGTTTCAAAACGGCTTTCTCCCAGGACATTCCTCTCTAGGCTGCAGCTCCTCTTCAAAATATCACTCTCAGTTGCTCTTGGGACATTTATCCTCTCTTAGCTTCTCTGGAGCAAAAGTCTGCTTTCAAAGGCCGTCTCCAAAATGTCTCTGTAAGCTGCAGCTCCTCTCTCAGCTCCTGTGCATTCTTCAAAGTGTCCCTCTTGGCTGTAGCAAGCTCGCTCCTTCTGTCTGAGCTTATATAGTGCTCTAGGAAACTAATCAAGGCCCATGCTGAATGGGCGGGGCCACACCTCCATGGAAATTATCCAATCAGAGTTATTACCCACAGTTGGGTGGGGCACATCTCCATGGAAACACTCAAACAAAGAATTGCAGTCTAATCAACACCAATATGTCTGCCCACACAAGATTACATCAAAGATAATGGTGTTTTGGGGGACATAATACATTCAAACCGGCACATTCCACCCCTTGGACCCCAAAATGACATGATCTTTCCATATAGAAAATACATTCGTCCCATCACAATATCACAAAAACTTAAATCATTTCAGCAAAAAATGGACAAGTACAAGATCCCATCAAAATCAGTTACAAGCATAGTCTGTCCAAAAGCAAAATTCCCTTTTAGCTCTGTACTTGTGAAACTTAGAACAAGTTATCTCCTTCCAATATACAATGGAGGAACAGTCATAGGGTAAACATTCCCATTGCCATAAGGAGAAACTGAAAGGAAAACAGGGTTTAAAGGACAAAAACAGTTCCTAAAACCCACAGGGCAAACTCCATTAGAGTTCAAAGTCTGAGAGTCATTTATAGAATGATGTTTTATCCTTGGGGCTTGAGAGAACGGGAGTCTAACCCTTCCTAAGGGCCTCTGTAGCAGCCCTTTTCTCTCCTAACACTGGGGTGAGTGCTCCAACATATCCACACATTGGGGAGACCACCTTCTTCTTGGCCCTACCCTCCTCAAACACTGGGGTGCCACCCAGACTCTGCCTCTCTGAGCAAAAGCTCTCCCCTCTCCAGAAAGTGGGGTGGTGGCCAGGTTCTCTCCAGCCCCCGGGGAATGTGCTCCACCCTCTCTGGGGCCTGGGGTGGCAGCTCTTCCTGAGCATCAAGGCGGAAGGCCCACCCTCAACCTCTGGGGCCAACTTACCCTTTCCACGTGCCTGGGCTGCTCCACTCTCCGAGCCCAAGGCCTCTTGACTCCAGCTCCCAATTTCCATGGCTCTGTCTTTGAAGAAATATTTCCTTCAATTTATTCTTTTTCTGTCCCCTCCAGTCCAGACCGGCATTGGCTCCATCTGTAAAGATCTCGCAAAAATTCTGTAGGCTTGTCATGCAGTTTACAGGGATCAAAACCATCAGACAATAGGACTCTCCACAAATCCTTTCTGGATAACTCCATCTCCAGTCCTGGCTTGCACCGAAATGGTGCTTGGGTTCTGTGTTTGGTAAATCCTCACATGGGGCTATAGCTTCTGGGGTCTCAATTTCTGGAAGCCTGGAATTTTCCAGACTATCAGTTTCTGGTTTCTTTGTACTCAAGAATTCATTTCTTGGCTTATCTCCGTCCTGTCGCATTTTACTATAAGCTGCAAGGAGAAGCCATGCTATATCTTTGACTTTTAGTTTCGAAATCTCATCAGCCAAGTATCCTAGCTCGCCGTTCTCAAATTCTTCCTTCTGACACCAGGACTCAATTTTGCCAAATTCCCTGCCACTTTAAAACAAGGATCCCCTTTCTTCCAGTTTGCAACGGCACATTCAACATTCTGCTCAACCTCATCAGAAGTATTAGAGTCCATATTTCTACCAACAGTCTCTTCAAAGCAGTCTAGGCCTTTTCTATCAATCTCCTCACAATTCTTCCAGAATCTTCCCTTTATCCATTTAAAAAGCCATTCCAACATGTTTGGTATCTGAAAACTGAGCAGTACCCCATTCTCGGTACCAAAATCTGTTCCAGTTTGCTAATGCTGCTGGAATGCAAAACACCAGAAATGGATTGGCTTTTATAAAAGGGGGGTTATTTGGTTACACAGCTACAGTCTTATCGCCATAAAGTGTCCAAGGTAACGCATCAGCAATCGGGTACCTTCACTGGAGGATGGCCAATGGCATCCAGAAAACCTCTGCTAGCTGGGAAGGCACATGGCTAGTGTCTGCTCCAAGTTTTGGTTTCAAAATGGCTTTCTCCCAGGACATTCCTCTCTAGGCAGCAGCTCCTCTTCAAAATGTCACTCTCAGTTGCTCTTGAGGCATTTGTCCTCTCTTAGCTTCTCAGGAGCAAAAGTCTGCTTTCAACGGCTGTCTCCATAATGTCTCTGTAAGCTGCAGCTCCTCTCTCAGCTCCTGTGCTTTCTTCAAAGTGTCCCTCTTGGCTGTAGCAAGCTTGCTCCTTCTGTCTGAGCTTATATAGTGCTCCAGTAAACTAATCAAGGCCCACGCTGAATGCACAGGGCCACAACTCCATGGAAATTATCTAATCAGAGTTATCACCTACAGTTGGGTGGGTCACGTCTCCATGGAAACACTCAAAGAATTGCAATCTAATCAACACCGATACGTCTGCCTACACAAGATTACATCAAAGATAATGGCGTTTTAGGGGACATAGTACATTCAAACTGGCAAACCAGAACACTCCAGACTCCAGGAGAAAGCCCACCCTGCCAATACCTTGATGTCAGACCTCCAGCCTCCCAAACCCCGAGACAGCACACCCCCTTTCTTTCAAGCCAACCTCTGCATGGTATCTGTCATTGCAGCCCTGGCTGACAGAAACACCAGGCATCACAGGCTGGATGCCAGTGGTCGGAGCTGTGCTTCGTAATGTGTCCCCTCTAAATGAGACCAAGGGCAGCTCCTCCTTACCCCTCCGTGGGACCCCGAGTCCCTGTGTCGATACGAGCATCTCCCGTGTGCCAGACGCTGTTCTAGGCATTGGGTGGAGCTGGGGCTGTGGCCGGTGAGCACTTGCCCTCGTGAAGCAGGCAGAGAACAAGGCTCCTGGTGAGTGCCCTGCAGAAACCCTCTGAGGCCTTGGGAAGGAGCGATGGCAGGTCCTCCAGACAGAGGGACGTTTGGGCCTCAGGCAGATGCCAAGGAGTTTGCCACGGGAAACTCAGGGAGAGGAGTTTTCCACGAGAGGGAGCATGTGCAGTGAGCGTGGCCCGTCTGAGGAGCAGCAGGGGGTTCTGCGGGTGCCGGATTCTCGGGAAGATGACTTAGGGAGGCGTGGAGGTGCTTGGGACGCCACTGGAATCCCCGAGCATGGACGCCACACTCTGTTAGCTCCCAGGACACCATCTCTTGCCTCCCGAGCATGTAGCTGGGGCTTGGTAAGTATTTGTTGAGTGACTCATTTCCGGCATATACAACTTCCTGATGAAAAATCCAGTAAAAAGCTTAGAGCAGGGGAAGAAGAGATGTTTTATGCAATTGTCACTTGATCTTTTTTCCACCCTCTGGAAACTTCTTTCTCCTTGTCCAATTGGGCTGCAGAAGAAAGAATTTCTAAGAAATATGTCTGCTCACCCAAAGCCTGTGTTGGAAGGATCGGGAAGTCCCAGACTGGGTACTCCAAGAACTTCTAAGGGAATGCTGGATCTCCCCAAGGCAGCAGTAGGTGACCACAATTCCGAGCAGCATGGCTTGATGCCTACAAAGGAAAAGACCTGGAAGAAAGGAGAATTTGACCACCAGCAGGCCAAGCGTCCCAGGAGGGCGAGACAGCTTGGCGACAGCAGCCCCTCCAGGAGACACGCGGGTCCGTTTAGACCCACCAGAAATGCTGGTGCTGGCAGGGGCAGATGCTCGCCCAGTGCCTGGACCTGCACCTGATCGGGCCAGAAGCTGGTTCCAAAGGAAGAGCTTCCTGTGTAAACAACGTTTCAGAGACAGCGGGATCAGCTGGGTGTGCAACTATAGCCCCAGCAACAGCGACACCAGCTCAAGTTCCTGCCTGGAACAAAGTCCCAGTTTCCCATCACAGGAGACAAATCAGAAGCAAAGTCGGGGAAAGGAGCTGCTGGTGCCTTCTCTGCACGAAAGCCTGTCTAATTAACCTCTCCAGGAACGAGTCATTAAACCTGCTCCCGTGTCTTCAGCCATCAGTTCGATTTTTTCTTACCTTAATTCTAAATATATGTATTCATCAGCCCACCTAAAAACAAAAACAAACACAAATTTCCTGCTTTGAATCCCCAGCTCCCAATTGTTCTCTATCCTCTTCAAAGTCAAATTTCTTGAAAAAGCAGCCTCCATTCCCTACTGTGATGTTCATATTTTTTAATCTGCGCTACTCAAAAAATCATCAGTCACCAGTGAAAAGACTTTACTCTGAGACATTATTTTTTGTGCAAAAATGTCTTTTTGTAAACTAGTACTGGCAATAGTCAGAGGTTGACTTTGTTTTAGTGTCATAACTTTGCAAAATTAGAAGATTTCAATTTTTTGTTATCCGCTCCTCCCTACATGCACATCTGATATTGACTGTAGGTTTGCAGTGTTTTATTATGAGAAATTATTAATCTGTAAAATAATATATTTTTAAAAATCTGATCTATTCATTAATCACAGGTTATGTGTTTTTCCTCATAATTTCAACATATTTATTAATATTATTACTTGGTGATCAGGCATTTATAATAAAATCACCTACATCCTGTTAAAGCCAGTGGATTCTTGCCAATCTTTATACTCTTAAACCTCTCTGCTCTGCTGTGCACTGGATTCCATTCCTTTCTTCTTAAAATCCTCTACTTCTTTAGACACTATAATGTGATCCCTTTTGACCAATTTTGTTTTAGTCTCCTTTTTGGGCACTTCTTTCCGTCCTGTCCTAGAGATCACACTTGCCTAAAGACCTACAAATATTCTCCTGTAACCCTCCCATTCTGAGACATTGCTAAGACTGTCTAATGGATAGGTTTAGTAAATTCAGTTTGGCTTGATCCAGAAGACTTCTGATGGTTTTGGGGAAGTCATGGTTAACAGTGACTTTTTTTCCAGATACCTTTTGTAGTTTTTTAGCCAGAATACATAAAAAACATTTACAACCCAATGATAAGACATATGTAAAAACAACTAAAAATAGGTTAAAAATGTTAAGATGCTTTATAAAAGAAGATATATAAATGGTCAATAATCATGTGAAATGATGTTCAACATCATTATTCATCAGGGAAATGCAAATAAAAATCACAATAATATTAAATATACTCTTTAGAATGGCAAAATTAAAAAGACTAATGATACCAAATATTGACAAGTCTTACATATTGCTGATAGTTAAACATACCTTTATCATCTGTTCCATTAAATCGACTCCTAAGTATCTACCCAAGAAAAATTAAAACATATGTCCATGGAAAGATTTATGCAGAGATGTCTATAACAGCTTTACTCAGCCCAAACCTGAAAATAACACCAAGAGTCATCAGCAGATGAACAGATAAACAAATTGGATTATTGTTAAAACTCATCAAAATATATACTCAAAATGGGAGAACTATTCATTAACAAAGTTAATTTAAAAAATAAAAAAAGCTTTGACTATTCCAGCTTCCTTTAAAAAAATTTTAAATCATTTTTTTTATTGTGGATTATAACATACATATATAGAAGTGATAACTTTCCAAGTGCAATTAGGAAATTTCGAAGAATGTTATGAGTTACAGTTCCATAGTTTCAGTTATTGCCTTATTGTGAAGTATAACATGTAAACAAAAAGGTGATAACTTTCAAATTGCAAATTTAACAAGTAGCTACAGAGCAAATTCAAAGAATGTTATGGGTTACACTTCCACCATTTCAGTTCTTTCCTTCTAGCTATTCTAATACCCTTGCAACTAAGAAAAAGAAAATTATATAGAGATTCAGGATTCATAATCATTTGTTAAATACCATCTTGTCTGTGGCTACCCCTTCCTCTAGTTTAATCACTTTCTTGATCTTCAGGGATGTCTAGGCAGTGACCACCCTAACTTGTTCAGGTTGAAAAGGGGTGTCACATTATGGGAAAAGGGGACGCAACTGGTTGATGTTCTTGAAGAGGCTATTGCCTCTGGGTTTTGGGACTTAGCTGGCATAGGAGCTCTCTGGAGGATTTAAGTTTCTGAAGAATAAATTTAGTGAGGAAAACTTTTATAACATCTCTGATAGGGATCTCGGTATTCTTTACAGTTTTTGGGACTACCATTGACTTGGGCTTATAGTGTGGTCATTTGGCATATCTAGGTGAAGTTGCATAGGAGTAACCTCCAGGACAGCTTCTTGACTCTATTTGAAATCTCTTAGCCACTGAAACCTTATTTTGTTGCCTTTCTTTTCCTCCTTTTGGTCAAAAAGGCATTCTCATCCCCTCGATGCCAGGGTCAGGCTTATTCCTGGAATCTGTGTCCCATGTCACCAGGGAGACTTACTCACCTGGGAGGTCCTGTCCCATATCGAGGGGAAGGTGATGGATTTATCTGCAGAGTTGGGCTTAGAGAGAGAAGGTCTACATTTGAGCAACAAAAGAAGTTCTCTGGAGGTGACTCCTAGGCATAATTACGGGCTTAGCCTCCTCTTTACATAAGTTTCACAAGAGCAAGCCTCAAGATCGAGGGCTTGACTTAGAAAGTAGGGGGTTCCTAAGTTCACATAGCATGTATTCTGTCCCTGATAATCAATCAGTATCTCTCACATTATCATCACTTAGTTGTGTAATCCTCATCACTCTCCATTTTAAACAATTCTCATGACCCAAAATACCCCATAGCTCTTTTCAGCCCTTAATTATTTGTCCCTAGTATTTGTGTGGTACTGGTAAGGTATTCCTATTAATTATAGTCCCTAGTATGCAATAAGTAGATTTTTCCCATATACCACTTTGTTGTCAACTCTCTGTACCAGTGTCATAGCTTAGCAGTATATCAGGCAAGCCCCTATCTATATCTGTGGTGCTGATCTGTGGGAAACATGCCTTTAAACAACCCGTTTGAATCCTTTTTGCTTCCAATGCAGCTCTGATACTTATAATCCCATTAACAAACAATCATCACTCCTATTCATTCCCATACCTTTAAATTCACCTTCATCAAGATATCTGAATATATTAGGTTATCATTTCCATATTCACTAGCTTCTATCTATCACTAGGTTCCCAATATTCTACATTACAAGACATTGATTTTACACTGTTCAGAGAGCTCACAGTAGTGGTAGCATACAATAGCTCTCCTTTTGTGCCTTATTATTTCACTCAGGATCATATCTTCAAGGTTCATTCATATACTTCATAACTTTGGAGCCTACTATAAAGCCACAATGGTCAAAACAGCATGGTATTGGCACAAAGATAGACATATTGATTAATGGAATGAAATTGAGAGTTTGGAAATAGACTCCCAGATCTATGGTCGACTGATTTTTGACAAGGCCTCCAAATCCACTGAACTGGGACAGAACAGTCTAATCAAAATTTAATTAAATAACTATTTGAGGTGCCAGGCCTGTTTTTGGTTTTGGTGCCTGTTTTTGTTTTGTTTTGTTTTGTTTTGGGGGGCAGGGTGTCTGCTCTCATGGAGCTTACATTCTAATCCAAGTCATTTGTTCTTAACATTTATTTTTACTCAACTGCAATGCATGAATGCATCCAACAATTTTGACTTTGAGTTTAACATCTTGAAATGAAAACATCAGATCAGTTGTTGCAGCTGCTCACCCCATATCCCTGTCCCCCTTTTTTTTTGGGGGGGGGGTTAATTTTTATTGGGATTGTTCAGATACTATACAATTAACCAAAGATCCAAAGTGTACAATCAGTTGCCCCTGGTACCCTCATACAGCTGTGCATCCATCACCACACTTAATTTTTGTTCAATTTTTAGAAACTTTTCATTACTCCAGACAAGAAATAAAGTGAAAGATGGAAAAAAAAGAAAGAAAAAGAAAAGGAAACTCGAATCCTCCTATATCCTTAACCAACCCCCCTCAATTGTTGACTTGTAGTGTTGGTATAGTACATTTGTTACTGTTTATGAAAGAATGTTGAAATACTACAAACTGTAGTATATAGTTTGCAATAGGTATATATTTCTTCCCTATATGCCCCTCTATTATTAACTTCTAGTTGTATTGTCATACATTTGTTCTGGTTCATGGAAGAGTTTTCTAATATTTGTACAGTTAATCATGGACATTGCCCACCATATGATTCAGTTTTATACATTCCCATCTTTTGACCTCCAACTTTCCTTCTGGTGACATATATGACTCTGAGCTTCCCTTTTCCACCTCATTCACACACCATTCGGCACTGTTAGTTATTCTCACATCTTGCTAACGACACCTCTGTTCATTTCCAAACATTTAAGTTCATCCTAGTTGAACATTGTGCTCATACTAAGCAACCACTCCCCATTCTTAAGCCTCGTCCCATATCTTGGTACCTTATATTTCATGTCTATGAGTTTACATATTATAATTAGTTCTTATCAGTGAGACCCTGCAGTATTTGTCCTTATGTATCTGGCTTATTTCACTCAGTATATTGCCCTTGAGGTTTTGTCATCAACCCATTTGTTTTTTTAATATGATTTTGTTCACCCACCATACATTCCATCCTAAGTAAACAATTGGTGGTTCTCTGTATGGTCACATATTTGTGCTTTCACCACCTTCACCACTATCTATATAAGGGCATCTACATTTCTTCCACAAGGCAGGAGGGAGCATCAAAGAAGGTAGAGAGGGAAAAGAAAGAGGAAAAAAATGACAGCTAGGAAGTAGCAAAAGGAAAAGTAACCTTAAATCAAAGTAGGGTAAAGAGTCAGACAACACCACCAATGTCAAGTGTCTAACATGCCTCCCCATCCCCCCCTCTTATCTGCATTCACCTTGGTTTATCACCTTTGTTACATTAAAGGAAGCATAATACAATGATTCTGTTAGTTACAGTCTCTAGCTTACGTTGATTGCATCCCTCCCCCAATGCTTCCCCATTTTTAACATCTTGCAAGGTTGACATTTGCTTGTTCTCCCTCATAAAAGAACATATTTGTACATTTTATCACAATTGTTGAATACTCTAGATTTCACCAAGCTACACAGTCCCAGTCTTTATCTTTCCTCCTTTCTTCTGGTGTCTCATATGCTCCCAACCTTCCTCTCTCAACCGTATTCATAGTTACCTTTGTTCAGTGTACTTACATTGCTGAGCTACCATCTCCCAAAATTGTTTTCCAAACCTCGCACTCCTGTCTTCTCCAATCACTCTGTAGTGCTCCCTTTAGTATTTCCTGTAGGGCAGGTGTCTTGTTCACAAAGTCTCTCATTGTCTGTTTGTCGGAAAATATTTTGAGCTCTCCCTCATATTTGAAGGACAGCTTTGCTGGATACAGGATTCTTGGTTGGCGGTTTTTCTCTTTCAGTATCTTAAATATATCACACCACTTCCTTCTTGCCTCCATGGTTTCTGCTGAGAGATCTGCACATAGTCTTACTAAGCTTCCTTTGTATGTAATGGATTGCTTTTCTCTTGCTGCTTTCAGGATTCTCTCTTTGTCTTTGATCATTTAATAATCTGATTATTAAGTGTCTTGGCGTAGGCCTATTCAGATCTATTCTGTTTGGAGTATGCTGCGCTTCTTGGATCTGTAATTTTATGTCTTTCATAAGAGATGGGAAATTTTCATTGATTATATCCTCTGTTATTGCCTCTGCCCCTTTTCCCTTCTCTTCTCCTTCTAGGACACCAATGATACATAGATTCTTGTACTTTGTTTCATCTTTAAGTTCCCGGAGACATTGCTAATATTTTTTCATTCTTTTCTCCATCTGCTCCTTTGCGTGTAGGCTTTCAGGTGTTTTGTTCTCCAGTTCCTGAGTGTTTTCTTCTGCCTCTTGAGATCTGCTGTTGTATGTTTCCATTGTGTCTTTCATCTCTTGCGTTGTGCCTTTCATTTCCATAGATTCTACTAGTTGTTTTTTTGAACTTTCGATTTCTGCCTTATGTATGCCCAGTGTCTTCTTTACAGCCTCTATCTCTTTTGTGAAATATTCTCTAAACTTTTTGAATTGATTTAGCATTAGTTGTTTAAATTCCTGTATCTCAGTTGAAGTGTACATTTGTTCCTTTGACTGGGTCATAGCTTCATTTTTCATAGCGTAGGTTGTAGTTTTCTGTTGTCTAGGCATCTGACCTCCTAGGCCACCCCAGTCAGGTTTTCCCAGATGAGAACAGGCTCAGGTCACAGAAGGAGGAAATATTCAGTATCTGGTTTCCCTGGTGGCTTTTCTTAGAGGATTGATACACCTGTGCTTTTCTGCCCGGCAGGTGCACCTGTAAGCCTGTCACTGCCTGTGTAAAAGGGTGTGGCCTGTGGCTCTCCTTCCGCAGGCTTTGGGGTCTGGTTCCGGAAAGGCAGGCAGTAGAGCTGGGACCCTCCCTTTCCTCTTGGGAAGCTATGCCCCCTCCACAGATGTCATTTGCATATCAGTAAGTTCTTTGTTTCTGTGACTCTGCTGATCAAAGTGTTTTGAGTTTAAAATAGCGGAGGCTGTCTTTATTGCAAAGCGCTGCGGGCTGAGAACCGCTGAGGTTTTCTCCACAGAGAGAGAAAGGGACAGAAAAGCTCCCAGGTTCACCCGTCAGCCAGATATAGCACCCGATCCTCTGGGCTCCCCATCCTGAGACAGATATGTCCCCCGACTCTCCCAAGGTTAGTTGTCACCAAAAGCCTCTGTCTGCTTGTTGAGGATTTGCTGTCTGTATTGAGCAGTTAACATTAAAACCTCACTTGGGGCTGGGCTGAGAGAGAGCACCGTGCGGCTTCCATGAGGGAGGGGCTCTCGGCTCTCAGCGCGGGTCCGCAGTTTTACTTACAGATTTTATGCTGCGATCTCGGACATTCCTCCCAATTCAGGTTGGTGGATGATGAGTGTACAGTCACGTTTGTCTCCCTGCTGTTATTCCAGGTTATTTACTAGTTTTTTGGTCATTTATGAATTGTTCCAAGGGGGGACTAATAGTCTTCCACTCCTCTCTATGCCGCCATCTTCAACATAGGGGCCCTGTCCCCTTTTAAACAGAACCCTGAAGATATTTCTCCGCCTTGCAAAAGAAGTCATTGGTTTTCAGAGTTCTTTGAAGAGGGAGAAGGTGCTCAGGTGCGAGGGGTGAGCGTTCTCCCCTTCCCCTTTTACCCCAAGTCTAAACCAATGTCCAGCCTCTGGCCCTTGGGGTGGCCTTGAGGATGGTCGTCATTTGGCCAAGCACGACAGAAGAGAGAAGCCTGGGTCCCTGCTGATGACCCGCCAGCCCCCAGTCCCCTATACAGGGACGTCTTTCAGTGAGATGAAAACAATGAGCCAAAAAACAAAATCCGTAATTTCAAAAGCCTTTGGAGGGGTGGAGAGGAAGGCGGTGGAGAAGGTCTTCTTTCCTTGCTCGCTGCAGGGAATTCATTTACAATCTTTTCCAAGATAACTTTATAAAAAAATAATTTTACCACCCAGAAACAGTTTCAACTTTTTTTGGTGTGGCTAAATATGAAATTACAAAACAAGCCTATTGTATATGTGAACTGTGACATATTAATAAGAAACAGAATCATATCACCAGTCTTAAATTTTGAGAAATAAGTCTAACCTTGTTGATTTCTCTTTTGGTAATTATTTTGCCATCATAATTATACAATTTCTGGTTGTTTGGGACAGCTTCCACATGAAATTTTATCAACACAGCTGGAGGTCCAATAGGTTTGAAAATCACAACTATCATCCTTCCCTTGGTTTTTACAAAAGTCTTTTAAATTCAACTTAGCAAAGCCCTTACATTTAAAAACTCACACAGATTTCTGGATTGGTTATTAGAAGCTCACAGTGACACTGCAATCAGTAGAGAAGCCAATATTGAATAGAAAACTTATCTTGGGATGGACTTTTGGTCTACATAAACAAAATGAGATTTCTGGTCTTGTTGCTTCCTGAGAAAATGGGTAGATTTGGAGGGTATGTGTGGGGCTGGCTTATCACAGGCTGGGTGGCACCAAAACGGGAGGAGGGGGCCCGTGTAATCAGACAGGTCACCATCGCGGGGTGGGGGGGTAGCTGCCGGGATCCCTGCTTAGCCATAATCAATGAAGGTGAAACACAGAGAGTGGGCAGAAAGGCTCCCCGGCCTTTATTTCCCAGCAGGTGGCATCCACGCCCTCAGCCTGCACCTGGTGATAGCTGGATAAGTAAAAAATATTCAACATAATTCTTTAGCTGGAAAATGGTTAGTATAGTCTTCAATAGCCAATAGAGGGAAAAAAAATTTATTAAGGTCACTTCACTCAAGCAGCTTTGAGTTATTCTGACCATGAAAAGCCCTTGTTAAAATAACTTGCTGTTGCTCTAATCACAGCAATAAAAAGTTATTCTCTGCTCCCAGTAACTTTCCCAGCATTGCCTGCAGTAAGACACGAGGGATGTAACCATATGGTCTCATAACCAGTACCTTGATAAACAAGCCTAAGTGAGGGGAGGACCTGAAGATAACAAGGAGACGCTGACCAAACAGCTTTCTCTCTTCTATTTTTTTTTTCCTGTCTGCCTTCTGCTGGCTTCTGGCCATTTCTTTGTCTGGGGTTATAAAAACCCGACTAACTCTTCTCACTCTGAACTGGTCTTGGAAAGCCTTTTTTTTGTTTATGTAGACCCAAAGTCCATCCCAAGATAAGTTTTCTATTCAATATTGGCTTCTCTACTGATTGCACTGTCACTGTGAGCTTCTAATAACCAAACCAGAAATCTGTGTGAGTTTTTAAATGTAAGGGCTTCGCTAAGTTGAATTTAAAAGACTTTTGTAAAAACCAAGGGAAGGATGATGTTGATGCATCTTCGATAAACTCACCTCTCACCAAAGCAGAGAGGCTTGTTTCTCTGCCTGCTGCGGGGTCAGGCGGGCCTATTCGGAACCGCGCTTCCTCGTGGTAACCCCGGCGCGGGGTCTGGTGTCCGTGTCCGCACCGAGGAGCACCTGGGCTGCTCCAGGTCATCCTTCAGCCCCACTAGAAACTGCGACGACTAAAGCGCCTATCGTTCATCGTCGCTTTAGAAGATGTTTCATTGCAGAGTCCACTTCTGCAAAGATAAAAACTACGGAGGAAAAACCCTCTCGCTGGAGAGCTGGATGCCGTGGGAGGAGGCGCCCGGCCCGCGGGGAGGCGGCGTGGGAGCGGCGGGGCCGAGAGAGCCGAGCCCCCACCTCCCACGGCCAGGCCCCGCCCCGCCCCCAGAAGCCCCGCCCCGCCCATGCCCCGCCCCCACCAGAGTCCCGCCCCAGAGGCTCCGCCCTCCAGGGTCCGCCCACTCGCAGAGGCCTCGCCTCCAGCCCCTCCTAGCCCCCAGGACCCGCCCCGAAGCTTCGCCTGGCGCCCAGAGCTCCGCCCCCACGGCCGGGGCCCCGCCCCGCTCCTGGAGCACCGCCCCCTTGCTTCCGGATCCGGGTCGTTGCGGGTCGCTAGCGCTTTTAGCCGCAGCGCCCACTGGGCGGCGGCGCGTGGGTTGGGGTTCACCCTGCGGGGGTCCGGGTGCCCCGTGGGCCCGCGGGGCTCCGCGCTGAGGCCCCTCCCGGGCCTGATCTGCGGGTCCACGCGGGAGCGGAGAGGGCCTGGCCTCGGGCCCCCGGGCGCTGTGTGGCCGCCCTCAGACGCCCTGCGGGCGGGGGCTCTCCGCGCCGCCAAGTCTCTCCAGCTGGAGCCACCCGCCACCCGGCCCCACGGCGCCAGCCCCCTGCGGTCACCGGCTGCCCTCCCGGAGACCTGCCCAGCCGGAGGCCCCCTCCCAGCCGCGCCTCCGCTGGCGGGGAGCGCTTCTCCTCCCCTCGCCCGGCTCACTCACGGAGCGCCTGCCCTCCTCGGGTGGAGACCCGGGGGCCGCCCACCCTCCTGCACCCGGGCGACATGTAGCCAAGCTGCATCGACCTCTGCTAGCCGGGTCAGCACTTCTGCTGTGCGAATGACAAGGCCGTCCCGCCGACACTGACGGCAGAAGCCTCCAGGGGCGCAGCGCCTGGAGGAGGCACGAGGTGGCTGAATGACCACGGAGCCGGCGCCTCCGGCAGCCCTGGCCGGGCCGTCTTTGGGGTAGGCTGCGGCAGCACGGGCTGCTTCAGAACTTGATGGATGGGAACAGCTGCTGCCTGCTCATCGTCGTGGTGGATCAGCTCTGACGTGGAGCCCTCAGAGCTGACCACTGGCCCACACTCGTGTGGTCCAAGAACAGGGTGCAGGTGTGGCCCTCCGTGACCAGCGGTACGATGTCATCCAGTCAGCCCCCACCCCCACCCCCTACAGGTGCTCCTGCAATACCTGCTGCAGGTTGGCGCCATCCTAGGGGCTGGGGGCATGGCCTCCCTTCTTGCTCTGCTGAATTTGGCGGAGAGACAGACAGACAAAGCACAATCAAGTAGATCCCAGTATAACATCAGTAGAAATAAGAGCCACAGAGAGATACAGGGCAGCGTAGGGAGACAGAGGGTGGCGGGGGTGCTGTGGTCAGGGAAGCCTCTGAGGAAGGGGCGCTTGAGCAGAGACCCGATGGAGTTAGTGAGCTGGCCGTGCAGATCCCTGGGGACGAGCACATTTTAAGGCCCTGAAGTCAGGGGCTCGGCTTGTTCAGGGAATAGCACCCCGAGTGCCTGGGCAGGGGTGCAGTGAGCAGGGCTGAGCTGTAGACAGTGAGGTCAGAGCGGGGCCAGGTCATGGGGAGAGCTGCTGGCCGGGCTTGAGCACGCGCGTGAGCCATCTGCCTTGAGTTCTGGAAGCATGGCTCCTGCAGATCTCTCACCACTGTGAGGGAAGCGAGGAAGGAAGCAGGGGGAGCAAATCATGACAGGCCCTGGACGGCACGGTGGTGTCGGAGACGGGATGGGTATTTCTGAATGTGGAGCCTCCCAGCCCCACTGAGTGTCTGGGAGGCACCTTCTCTCCTTGGCTGGCACGGCCCACTCTGTGGGTAGCGGCGTTTTCAGTGGCTGGATGTCAGCCAGAGGCAGGGACCTAGGCTTCCAGCAGCCCATTTGCCACGACCGCTGTAACAGACACAGACTCGCTGGGTGAAGCCTGTTGCGTGAGGAACGAGGCCAGGCACTGCCAGTTTTTTCCATCACAAAGTTGCCCGGTGTGGCCCGAGGCCCAGGCCTGGCTGGCTTTGGGCTGTCCAGTTTTGCTGTGGCGTTTAGAGCTCCCACCCCACCCCTGACTTTTTCTTTCCCAAATTTTCAGTTACTCTTAATGAGAAGACAGTTGCTTCCCTACTCACTAACGCATATAGTGCCCTGGAAAAAGGCATCTGTGGTCTCGAGTGAGAATGAGGCCTTATTGCTGTCAGTTACAAATGTTCGTGAAAGTTTAAAATGTGTATGTTTTCAGAAAGCTGACAAAATTTAGTTTTAGGTTGTATGGGAGATTATCTTCCTTTTGCCTTCACTCTTAGGAACGTTTTTGCACTTTCTGTTGAATGTTTTTATATCTTTTACTGACGTGGTACATATGTAATCTGTCTAGTGTAGCATATCCATGGAGAAGTGTGTGAACTCAGGGAGTTTTTATGAACTGCGCAAACCTGTGCAGCAAGCCCCCGGATCATTATCCATCTCCTTGAAGCCCCTTGGGCTCCCTCCAGCCCACACCCCGCCGGAGCAGAACCCCCATGGCTGAGGACCGAGGCCCAGCGGTGACAGAAGCTTAGTGGTCCTTGACTCCTGGGATTCTGCGACACTCTTGACTTCCTCCGGATCCGGATGTCTCCTCAGAGTTCTTAAAAGTTAAATCAGAAACCATTGCTCGAGGAAGTGCTTTTGCAGTGGCCTTGTCGAGCACCCCCTTTTCCTCCAGTTTCTTTCAAGTGTCTGAGAGGTGGTGGTAGCAGGAGGCTTCCGGCACTTTCTAGCTCGTAATTGAGATGCCACGTGATGGTTCATTAATTCCCACAGTGTCTCCCACCGGAGGCGGCTTCTGACACGGTGATCAAGGCTCTCCGGGCAGGTGAGGGGCTGGACTCACCGTGTCGTCCAGGTCACTGCCAGGGTTTCCAGCGGGGCAGTCGCTGTCTGCTGAGAAGGGGCAGCCTCAGGTTCGTGGATTTTTCATTAACTTGAGAATCCAGAAGGGCCTCACATATCTAGATGCTCATTTCCCAAAGTGTTTTCTTTGAGATACTCAGTCCTTTCATCAGGGCCTGTAGTTAACTGCTGTGATGGGGGTGGGAGGGGAGAGAGGTGGTTCAGAACATGTGGGGAAAGACGAGGTAGTTAAATAAACGTGAGACTTAGTGGCCTCTCCAGCTTCATGATGTCAGTGCACCTTTAGATCCTTTGCCTTGCCCCACAGATTTTCAAATCTGCTTGTCCATTTCTATCAAAAAATCTTGTTAGAGCTTTGATTGGCTTGGTGTTTAATCTCTAGGTGCACATGGGCAGAGCTGACACTGCTGAGTGCTCCGGTGCCTGAACACGATTAATTCTCCGCTGATTTGGGTCTTGGCTTCTTTCATCAGGGCCTGTAGTTTTCATGTATGCATCTTGTATGTGTTTTGGTAGGTTTTTGGGTGCCATTTTCAATGGTGCTTTATTTTATTTTATGTTTTCCACTGTTCTTTGCTAGTGTATACAAGCACGGTGGATTTTTGTTTCCTGCCCTTGTACTCTGCGATCTGGCCAAGCCCACTCGTCAGCTCTGGTCGCGGTGTTGTGGGGTCTCGGGCTTTCCGGATTGACAGTCCTGAGGTCCATGATCGGGGCCTGGGCTCAGCCTTCCTGTGGCCTCATTGCCTTGCTGGGACCCCCAGCTGAAGCTGAGTTGGGGGTGAGGCCTGTGTCATGTTTGCACCGAGGGGCGCGGTGCTCAGGCCCCCACCAGTGGGCAGGAGGCCCCTGTGCCCCCCAGGCCGCCTGCCTTGCTGAGATTTAGGATCACGGACAGGTGTCGGAGTTCACAGTTCTGCAGGAGACTGGGGTTTTCTTCCCAAGGCTCTGACACAGGGTGGAGGATCTGTCCCGGGTCACAGACCAGCCTCGAGTTCCTGGGCAAGCCCACTCGTGCGCCAGGCGCTGTCCCTTTTGTATGCCGGAAGGCTCGATTTGCTGAAGGCTTTTTAGAAACGTGTCTGTGTTCACGAGGGATCTTGGGCTGTAGCTGTCTTATAATGTCTTTGATAGGTTTTGGATTCAGGGTGATGTTTGCCTCATAGAATGAGTTGGGATGTGTCCCCCACCCTTCAGTTTTCTGGAAGTGTTTGTGTGGAAGACATATTGATTCTTTCTTAAATATTTGATAGGCTTGCCAGTGACTCCGTCAATGCCTGGACTTTTGTTTTTATCTTTTTGTGGGAAGGTGTTTTTTTCTTTTAGGCATCTTTATTTTTTAAAGTTTTTTTTTTTATTGTGAAATACAGTAACTTTCAAAGTACAATTTAACAAGTAGTTAGCAAATTTCAAAGAATGTTATGGGTTATAATTTGTGGGAAGGTTTTTAACTATAAATTCAATTTCTTTAATAGACGAGGATTAGTCATGTTATCTATTTTTTCCTGAGTCAGTTTGATTGTATCTTTCAAGGAATTTGCATGTAAGTTGTTAAATTCGTTGACATGATATTGTCCATAATATTCTCTTATTTTCCTTGTAATGTATGTGGGATCAGTACTTCCTGATATTGGTAATTTGTATCTTCTCTTGTTTTGTCCTGATCAGTCTGGCTAGAAGTTTTTATCAATTTCATTGATCTTCTCATAGAACCAACTTGTGATGTCATCAATTTTTCTCTTTTATTTTTCTGTTTTCTCTTTTACTGATTTCTGCTTATCTGTGGTTTTTCCTTCCCTTTGCTTACTGTGGGTTTAACTGCTCCTGTTTATCTAGTTTATGGATTGGCAAGCTTTAGGCTTCAGGCTTTGTGGGATCTCATACAGTCTCTGGTGCTTCTTTCTCTTTCTTCTCTTTTACAAACCTTTAAAAACACAAAAACCAGTGTCAGCTCCCCAGGATGTACAAAAACAGACGTAGCTGTAGTTTGCTGATCCATGATCTAGTTTCTTATGGTGGAAGTGTAGGTCTTCGCAACTTATTTTTATCTTAAGCAAAATATTTCAGTTTTGCTTAAAAATGGGGCTTAGCCTTGCTGGAAAGTTATAACCTATTTATTCAGGAACTGCAGGCTGACAGTTACTTCTGGAAAAGAATTTCTGGAAATGCTTCAGGGACCCTTCCCAAAGGCCACAGGTGGTATGTGTTGTGTGAGTAAGGAAATTGCTTGAAATTGCTTCTCCTGGAAGTGCCGCGCACCTGGTGATGGCTGTCCTGCCATTTAGGGACAGGTGGGCTTCAGGGCAGAACAGGACACAGCTTCTCAGACTGGGGTCGGTGGCCTCCGGCACGTTGGTGGTGTGCTTTGAGATCTGGGCCTTCTTGGAGCACTTCCTAATTCCGTGTTCACGTTTCCGTGACCTAAACCACATGAAAAGGCAATGTTGTGGCTATCTGTGGCGGCCCTGTAGACAGGGGAGGCAGGCTGCCCCTGGCCGGGTGACCCTCGGCATGCCCTTCACCCTTTGCTCCTGTCCCCATTTCCCAGAAAAGGAGGCTGGTGCCTGTGCCCACAGCACCTGGTTCACGGCGAGCCCCGACGCAGCGGTGTCTGATGAGATCAGGGTGGGCTCCGACTGCTCTTGTCAGGTGGGCAGCTGGTGGGCAGCGAGGCAGCCGGTGATCAACCTCATTGTCCGGGGATTGTGTGGCAGGCGACCCCTTACCCGGGGGCATCGGCGTCATGTGACTAGAGGAGAGGGAGGGAAACCGGAGTCTCCGGGTGGACCCACGGCCCACACAGCAGGGAGCCGGCCGGGGGTGCTCGCTTTTCACATCACGTGTCTGTTTATTTGCATTTAGGTGGTTTTGTGGTTTGGTTTAATAGAGACATAAGTGGAATTAACACCTGGTTTTACGTTGGTACATATTTGAGTAACATTGTGATCAAGTTAACGTAAGTCAATTTGGGGGAGCCTGTGAGAATTTTTTTTTCCTTTAAAAGGCATCTGTCTATTCTCCGGGTTTGAGAAATGCAGAAAGTTCCATCTCCATGGGTGGGTGTGAGATGGACATGTTTCTCCCTGCCCCCCCCCCGACCAGTGAACCTGGGCTGCCCTGGTGCAGCCTTTTGCCCGACTCCTCTTGTCCCCAGGAACGAGTGTGGGGGAGACAGCGGCCAGGGTGGGGGTCACCTGCAGGGTAGTGGCCCTCCGTCTGGGACAGCCTCCTCTCTGGACTGCGACCCCACACCCTCTTGGTTTCCTCCTGCGACCTGCAGGGAAGGGGGTGCTCTGCAAGAGACCGCCCAGCTTGAACAGCTCTGATGACGCCGCCCGATGTGGAAAGCCACGTCTGTGGATTTTACAAGTACGTGCAGGCCTCCTGGGGATTCTTTTAAAGTTTTGTTAGACAAAAGTGTGAGAACTACTCAGGGCACCTTTTAAAGCTGGTCTCATGGTCTCAGATTGCGATTCTCATTTTCATTTGAGGATAATTTGTTCCAGGAAGTCCTGGGGACAGGGGTTGTGATGTGGGAAGAGTGCAGGCTCCGAGCGAGTCGGGCGCAGCTCTCGGTCCTCACTGGTCACTGGGCGGAGTCTACTGAGCTGCCAGGAGCCGTGCTGGGCATTGGGCATCTGTCCGCTGGGAATAAAACAGAATGGCCTTTGCCTCGTGCAGCTTGGTCTAGAGAGAAAAGTAAACAGGCAAATACTTGATTACTAACATTGCAAATTGTTTGAAGTGGTAAGACACAAACTTGGGTAGGAGTGAGCGTGAAGTAGAGCATCAGTGTGGTGCCCGCGGACCTCGCTGAGGTCCAGTAAGTGGAGCCGTTACTGGCCTCTGGGCATGTGCTTGAGGAGGGGTCTGGAGGGACGTGGCCCAGAAGGAACACTCTGGCATCAAATTTGGCATCAGGAACTCACCTGGCCAAGGTAGTGCTTGATTCTGGGCACGTGCTTCCTCCAGGAAAGGGGCTATGCACGACATAACTTCCCTTTTTTATTTCCTGTCTTTTCTAGCCCTTTGATCCAGCTTTGCGATTCTTACCCAGGAAAGTCCCAGAAAGTTGTGCCCTGGGGAAGGGCCCCCAGGTGGCTGCCGCAGGCCGCTCCACCCGGCAGCTTCTCTCGGCCTCTGAAGGAGTCGGTGGGACGTTGCTCATTTCTGCGGTGTGCACCACGGTGTCTGTGCCCTGGTAACTAACTGGGCTTCCTTATGGCCCGAGGACTCTGCAGCGGCCCCCACAAAGCGCTTTCCTCTGACAGTGTCCTTCTCTGTGTCCAGATGGGATTTCCTATGATGCTGCTGTGCACGACGTGGACACTGTCAGCACACTGCCGGGAGAGTGGGCTCCGGGCACGGTGTTTTCCCTGGGACCTGCCCTCTGGTCAAGTAAGAGGGTCCGTGTTTTCCTTCAAGACCCTCCTCCTGCCGCTCAGGCTGTTTGAAAACGAACAAGGCCTGCTGACCCTGTTCAGGAATCCCCCCCCCCCCCGCCATTTGAGGAGCCAATTAAGAAACACGGGATGCGCATGAAACAAGTTATAAATGGTCACGCCAAGGCTAGTGATGTCACTAAATGCCTTGAGGGCCACCTGGAGACTCTGTAGCCTCGATGGGTTTCTTTAGCACCTGCCCTGTGAGGAAGCCGCAGCCCTATCTGGAAGGACGCGTCCGGCTGGGGAGACGCCCAGGTGAGCCGGTGAGTTGTGCACACCCGGGTGCGGGGGCAGGGGTGACCAGTTCCTGGGTCCCAGCTGGGCCAGGCAGAAGGGCTTGGGGCCGAGCTGTGGGGCTGACGCGTGGTTTGGGCATCGACTCTTGCACCACAGACTCCTCCCCGACTGCGGTTTAAGGCCGCTGCCGCTCACTGCTCCTCGTGACTGCAGTCTGGGCTGGGCCTGGCTGTGGCCTGCTTCTCTCCATCACTCACGGGCGGTGTCCAGCTGGCAAGGGCCACTGGGCCCAGCTTTTAGCTTGGTGGAATCCATGGTTACCACCCAGAGCCCACGGAGGCCATGTCCTCGCCTGACGTGCGGCTCTCTGGGAGCTGACCCGGCTCACCTGCCCCCTGCCCTCCCCACGTCCTTGCTCCGGCCACTCTGGCCACCTGTGGTCCCTGAAGACCCCCATGGGGCTTTGGCAGTGCTGTGCCCTTTGCCCGATGCCTTTGGGACTTTTCTCAGAAACGTCCTCCAGCAGCCTCTCCCCAGGCCCAGCACCCTGTGAGAGCCCTCCCGCCCCCCCAGGCTCCCACTCTCCTCCCAGCGTGAGCCGCACTGTGTGTCCCCCAGCATACCCTTGTCCACGGCCCCCTCAGCAGGTGACTGGTGGCTCTGGCTTGTGCCCAGCTTCGTCTTCGGTGTCTGGTGATGCCGTGGGACCTCGGCACACAGCCACTTGGCTCTTGATGGCTGTGCGCTGCCGGCCTCATGGTCAGCCATCAGGGAGCTGTCTGGGATTTTCTTTTACTACCTGAGTTCAGTGACCGACGCCTGTGTCATTCTTGGCCGCGTCTTCCCTTGGCTGTGCCTGCTGAGATGGCGGACTCACGACTCGCCCTCTGGGGCTGCTTGGATGGGGAGTCTTGGTAGAATACTTAGGAAGCAACGGTGACACTGGCGCTGAGGGTGCCACGAGGTGGGCCCACGTGCTGCCCGAGAGGCGAGTGGTCCGGCTCCCCTGGGGAGCATTGGACAGTTTACATCAGAGCCAGAGCCCATTCTGCTTCAAGACGATGACGTCTCAAAGCCCCTCATCTTACAGAAGCTGGGGGCAGCCTCAGGCTCACTGTCCAAGGAGGGCCAGACAGCGGCACCTCGTGTCCTGGAAGCCCTGGGGCCATTGCAGAGGTGTTCACGGAGGGCTTCTGATGGCACGGGCGAAGCTTAGAGCCCCCCGTCAGGCACAAAACCCCTTCAGTCCCTCGCCTAGTGGTGTGAAGAAAGCCCAGCTCAGCGGAGAAAGGGCCAGACACATGCACGGGGACTGACAGCGTCGCTTCTGTGCACGGGGGCTCCCAGGTGCCAGTGAGCCGCTCTCTCAAGCCTTCTGCATAGTTTACATTGTGCTTTTTGAAGGACAATTAACAGAACCCAGGTGTTCCGGTTTGCTAAAGCTGCCATTATGCAAAATACCAGGAATGGATTGTCTTTTACAAAGGGGGTTTATTTGGTTACAAATTTACAGTCTGAAGGCCATGAAAATGTCCAAATTAAAGCGTCAAAATATGCCTTAACAGAAGGAAGGCCAATGGTGTCTGGAAAACCTCTGTTAGCTGGGAAGGCACGTGGCTGGCGTCTGCTGGTCCCAGGTTGTGTTCCAGCTCCTCTCTCAGCTCCTGTGCTTTCTTCAAAATGTTGCTCTTGGGGTGTTTTGTCCTCTCTTAGCTTCTCCAGAACAAACACTGTGCTAGTATCTCCGAACCGTCAGCATAAGTCTGCTTTTAATGGCCATCTCCAAAATGTCACTCTCAGCTGCTCTGTGGCCATCTTTTTGTCAGCTCTTTAAAAATATTCCAGTGATTAAATCAAGACCCACCCTGAATGGGTGGGACAACACCTCCATGGAAACAGTCCAATCAAAGTTCTTGCCCACAGTTGATTGGGTTACATGTCCATGGAAACACCCTATCAGTAGGTTCCAACCTAATCAGCACTAATACGTCTGCCCCCACAATACTGCATCAAAGAACATGGTATTTTGGGGGGCATAATACATCCAAACTGGCAACACTAGGTACCTGAACCCTCTGTGTCTTTGGAAAAGGAGGTTTAAATTTTTATTGGAAAGCACTTTAGCAAACCACATGACAGAGAAAAGGTCAGCACCTGCTTTTCTACTTTCTCGCCCAAAGAAGATGACCCCTTGCTGAGCTGGGGGTTTTAGGCCCTGCCTGGCAGGAGCAGGAGAAGCCCACAGGGCCGGGCCCCTCCCCTGCCCACAGCCCTCCCAAGCGTCGCCTGAGTCTTTTGTTTGTACTTACTGGGCTTCTGCCTTCTGCTTGAAAAAGATTAGAAGGTCACCTCACCAGAGAACTGAACGTTTCCCAGTGCTGTTTGCACAAGAGAACGGTACGGCCCGAGAACCCCAGGGCCCCGGCTGCCTTAGTTTCCTTCTGTTCTGCACATGGGCATCTCTAGCATTAGCCCACATTTGTCATCAGGCAAGTGTTAAGTCTCTTCTGGAACCCAGTTTCGGAAGCACTGCCTTCACGGCACTCGAGTGCTGGGTCACAGGGTGTGAGACTTCGGGGAAAGCCCCCTCCTCGGGGTTCAGCTCTGTGTGGTCCCGGGTGCAGCCGAGGCTTAAGAAACACTGAGTGATGCATTCGCCAGCGACAGCCCTGCCTTTTCTTTCAGTTTTGCTGTTTGCCATTAGGTTACATGTCATGGTTTTAAAGAACATTTACATGGTTTTTTGGATATCAGTAATTTTACGGTTTGTCTAAGTTAACTGATGCCGCATCTGAAACTTCCTCCTGCGTAGACGTGGCCTCCCCAAGGGACCAGACACCGTTGTGATTGGCATGAAATCCCCCAGCGGGTGATTGTCAGTGTGGACGTCAGCCAGCACTGCACAAAGGCCTGTGATCAAGCCTGTCGGAGATACTGTTATATATTTGAATGTAGCTGCCTGCATTCCTGCTTTTACCAAAAAAGTAAGTTTTTCAACAAAGATATTAAAAATCCCTCTTGTGTTGAAAGCACCAGTGTTTACCGCATTTATTCGTCTGAGGATGTTTGTAAAAGCCCCCGTTCCTCGCTGTGGCAGCGTTCTCAGCCCCTGGGGGGGTGACCGCTCTGGGGAGACAGGACGCGAGGCCTGTGTGTGAAGGACACTGCCAGGGCCGTGCCCAGAGCCCGGGGCCTCCCCTGCGCCCCGTTTGCGGCCATGCAGTGCACCTCGGCCCTGACGGCCCCCATCCTGTTGGCAGTGAGCACTGCGGCCTGAGCAGCATCACCGTGTCCTCAGTCCTTTTTATCCAGTTCCGTTTTGTTCCAGCCCAATTTCTGGACAGATGCAGGCCCAGAGGTCGGCCAGATTCCTCAAGCCTCATTTTCCACGACGGGATTACGGTCCCTTGTTCACAGCTGTGAAATCCAGACACCTCAGAACTGAAAGGGGTTTGAAGCCCATTTGACATCAGAGCTCTCTTGAGCCGACCCTGGGCCCTCTGTCGTCTGTAACTTTCTTAAGTTTGCTGGGACGGGAACGTGCTCAGTTCCGGATGCTCTGAGCGGGTTTGCAGCCTGCGAGAGCCCTCTGAGGCCCGAGACACCCTGGGCTTTGCGGGTGTGGGTTGGCGAGGCCAGGACTTGGGGCCAAGGTGCCAGACAGCTTTGCACGGAGAAAAACGGCTCTGCCCAGAGGTGGCCCTGTGATGTGGGCAGTGGCTGAGCTCACACACTGAGGTGCAGGAAAAGGGCAGCCACTGTTCATGCGGATGCGTCAGGGGCCCGGGAAGCTCTGATGGAGCAGGCGAGGGCGGCTGCATCGCCCCCATTCCCCCCTCAAGGCGTCGCCTCTTTGAGTGGTTTTTGTTGCGCTTGTATCTGAGCACCTGGGGGGAGGGGTGTGCTTTATTCACTCCGAACCTGGGGGGACAGTTTACTCATAAGAGACAGGCATTGGAGCAAGCGTTATATTAAGTTACAAAAGTAAAGGCCCCTGTTAAAAAGTTAAAAAACCACATTTCCCCATGGTTACATTGCCCAAAAATCTTAACAAGGAACATGTCCAGTAGTGTTGCCGGAAGAAGCGCTGTGTTACGTTGAAAATGCGTTTGGCACTTTTTAACCTTGATGCGTGGAAGTGCGTTAGTGGACAATGACAGGGAGGCAGGTGATTGTGCGTCGTGGTGGGGCCTCACCCCTGCGGCTCGGGTGACCGGGCGGTCGATGCCAGCTGGAGCGCGGTGGCTCCTCCCTGCAGACCGGGCCTGGGGCCATCTGGGCGCAGCCAGAGCCCAGTAGGAAGTGGTGTGCAGGGGACGAGTGTGCGAGAGGCTGGTGCCGTCCCCATTGCGGGCCAGGCGGAGCTGGGTGCCAGCCGGGCTCCTCGTGCTCTTTCCTCACCCCTCAGCTGACCCTGCCGGCGTCGTGAAGCTCCAGGCCAGGATCTCGCTTTGTGGGGCACACAGGAGAAGCCTCTGGGCCGGGAGGTTTGCTTGTTTTCTCCCGATTGTCGAGTCGGGAAGGATGAGGTCTCCACCTCTGGGTGTGTGCCTGCTCACTGCCCTCAGGTGGGCCCCCCGTCCTAGCCCCCATTGGGGCGCCCACACGGCCGAGGGCCAGGCCGCTCCTGGGCAGGGCGGCTGGGGTGGGAAGCGCCTGCCTGGCCTGGGCCCCCTGGGGAATGGGGACCGGAACCTTCTCTGGACGTCCTTGCTCAGGTGTCTGTCCGGGGTTCCAGGGGCCCTTGGGCTCAGCCACCCTCTGGGCCTCCCATCTGGGTCTGTAGCAGTCACTCCACGAGCCTGTTCTGGGAGCACGGGCCCTTGTGAGAACCCCACGCGGCCTCGAGCCCATGAGGAAGTGAGCATGTTAGCATTAGATTTACACACCCAAGAGACCCCGGAATCAGACGCATCTCAGCTGGCTTCGTGGGCCCTGGGAGCCTGTGGATGGGCCTCATGGGAGCTTGTGGGTGGCTTCATGGACCCCGGGAGGCTGTGGGTAGGCTTCATGGGAGCCTGTGGGTGGGCTTCATGAAAACCCATGGGTGGGTCTCATGGAAGCTTGGGTGGGCTCCCACACCTCTGGCAATGGCTGAGGAGGCAGTGCCTTGGGCTTCCGGGCGTGGCTTTAGAGTACGTGCCAGATGCCACCCAGCTCTGCCTCAGGCTGGGGGTGAAGCCTGGGAACGGACGTAGCCTTTCTGTGCCTCAGTTTCCTCATTGGTACCCACCCCACAAGCTGTGTGAGTGTGCAGTGGGAGACGCGCCCGGGTGCAGCCAAGCCTGACCCAGGGGACCAAGTCCACTGTGGCTGCTGCTTGGGACTGAATTTATGTGTTCCTCTCTGGGGAGACGGTAGCTTCCGTGAGAAACCCATGGTCCCCCTGGAAGCCGAGCCCTTGGAGCCTCTCAAGTCTTGTCCTGCGAGTGGGGCCCTGCTGGTTGTCTCACACCTGGGGTGTCAGCCCTGGCTGCAAAGATTCCCTGGAGGGGCGGGGGCTCCCCTGTCTGTGCAGGTGGCTACCTGGATAAGCAGAGGGCGGGTCCAGGGTGGAGTGACGGTCTTGGGACTGGCCTGGACGGGGGTGTTGGAGGGGAGCAGTGGCCAGGGGCTGTATCACCCCTTAGGACGGACAGGAGCACCCTGTGGGCTACATCTGCCCTCTGTTTTAATAAAATCAGTAAAACAACGCCTCCCTCCCTAGTCCCAGTGTCCGGCTCCCTGAAGACCCTGGGAGCTAACGGGGAAGCTGGACGGGGAAGCTCTCCTGCTTTGCAGCAGAACACAAAGCCCTGAGAGCCCGTCCCAGCTCCCCACGAGAGGCTGCACATCCCCGGGGCTGCTTTTTGGCAACAAGCACACCCCTTTTTGTGCAGACTGCGATGCTCCCCTTTTGGCAGAGGGGCCACTCCCGGCCTGGAGGGCTTTCCCCAGTAGGTCTGCTCAGGCCATGGCTAAACCCCTCCTTGGCCTGGGGCCCCACTGCCTCATCTTTGAGGTGACATGAGAGGAGCGTCCGGACTTCCAGGAACTAAGGCCCATGTGGGCGGGCAGGGGGCAGGTGCAGCTCTGGGGGGACGCTGAGCAGTGGGGCCTCGGCTTGATTCTCAGCTTCCATGTGTCACCGTAGGCCTCACCCACCCACCCAGAACCAAAGGGTGGGGGTGCACCTGAGGGTGACCCCTGCTTCCGGCCCACAGCCGGGCTCTGAGGGCGCAGGAGGCAGTGTCCCGGGCAGAAGCTCCCACCCGCACCTCTCTGGCTCCAGCTCCCGCATCCCTGGCCCAGAACCTCCTGCCGGTGCTTCCTCAGGCCTGGACCCTCCTCCATCTGCCCCGGGGCTGTCCCTGGAGGCGCGGGGGCCACTCTGAGAAAGGCCACCTACCACCCACCACCCACGTGCAAAAGAAGCCCCAGGGAACAGGCGAGGCAGTTTCCGGGGAGAAAATCCCCAATTCTGAGCCCTCACGGCCCCTCCTTCCATGGAGCCTTTTCTGCACCCCACCCCCCAGCCCTCGCCTCTGGGTGACACAGACTCGTGCAGACCCTCAAGTCTCCACCAAGGGAAGGCTGAGAACGAAAAGTAAAAAAAAAAAAAAAAGACAAAAAAAGAAAAAGAACAGCGGCCGAAGCACCACGTAGAAAAGAGCTCGGCTTTATCAAACAGGATGGTTCCCAGGCTGGAAGGAACGTGCTGTGGGCCCGGGTGCCCGGGAGCCGCGGACCCCGGTGTCCTCGCATCCCAGCAGGGTGGCTCCACGGCGGCTTCCTCCCGCCTTCGCCCAGCGGGACCTTCCCGTCCATCCCGGGCAGGAAGCGGGGTCCGCGGGGAGTGGGGCTTGGGGCTGGTGGCCAGCTGAGCCGGGGCCCCCGGCCACTCCTTGGGTCCAGTGGAGGGAGGGCGGCCGCCCGCTCCGGGCCAGGACGGTCACCCTGAAAACAACGGCTTTGCTTGCAGAGGCAGGTGCACGTGGTGTGTCCACACCCGCTTCTGCCGCGCTGCAGACACAACCACCAGCCACTCTGCCCCCAAGACCGAAGGCCGCTGGGGAGCTGTTTTGGCAGTCCGTCAGCAAAGCAGGTCCTCTTGGTCCTAGGATCTCCCCAGGGAGATGGCAGCATCCCCAAAGGCTGCAGGGCCAGGACCCTTTCCCGGGGGACATGGGTCTCCGTGCCCTTGCTCGCCCCAGGAAGTCACCCGCAGGCTCCCTGCTGTCTGGGTGCTCGTCGGGCCCGGCCCGGAGGTCCTGCCTCCAGCCAGGGTCCCCTCAGTTGACCTTGCCCTCGGCGAGCTCCTCCTTGATGGGCGCCCTGCGCGCCTTGCAGTCCGGGAGGTCGAAGCCGAAGTCAGCCCAGTCGTCGGGCGGCGGCTGCCCGGCGCCGCGGTTGGGGATGGTGATGGTGTGGCGCACGCGGAAGTGCACGGCCTCCATGACGCGCTGGCGCTGCAGCTCGCCTGAGCCGCCGATGGAGATGGTAGCTGCGTTGCTGCTGGAGCGGACCAGCTGCTGCCCGCCACAGTCGCTGGCCTGCCTGAGGTCCTGCAGGCCCCTCCAGATGGCCGAGCGGTACTGGTCCGGGATCTTCAGGGCCCCCAGGTCCTGCAGGGGGTGGGGAGGGCAGCAGGGCTGGTCACCTTACCAGCCTCCTGCAGAGTCACCAGCCACCCTCATCCCCGTGCCTGGGGACGTCAGCCCATGTGCTGAGACCCAACAGGGTGAGGGTGTGGGACCCGCCTCGAGGGCAGCAGGAACCAGAGCCTCTGAGAAGGGCCTGGAAGGAGGCCAGGGAGGGCAGGAGAGCTCAGAAGTGCCCTGGGGTCCTCGGGTGGGCTGGGGTGTTGGGCTGAGAGGCGCCGAGGCTCCACGGCCAGGCCCCAGAGGACAGCCTGCCCCACGCCACTGGGGGAGTTGTGCACCCCACTCCCACGCCCCACCCAGAAACATGCTAAACACACGTATCCCATGGGGCGAGGCAAGGGTGAAAGCAGGCACTCAAGATGGCCCTGCAGTGTGCGATCCCCAGGGGCTGGCCACTGGGTGCAGGCGGCCATGCTGACGGGTGATGGCCACGCCTGGGGCAGAGGCAGGCTGAGCCCTTGGCCCCCTTCTGTGGCTGCTGCCCGAGACTGGGTGGGGCTGGGAGGGGGGCTGCAGAGGCCCCCCAGGACCTGAGCCAGAGCCCACGGGCCCCCTAGGCTAATGCTGTGCCTTCTGGGGTTCGCAAGGCCAGCCCCTTTGTGGGCTGGTGGAACGATGGCCCGAGGCAGACCTGCCCACCGGCGCGTGACAGTAACGTTCTCCTTTGGGGGCCAAGTAGTCACATGCAACCCAAGACACACCTGGCTCGTGTGATCAGTCACGGTGGCCGCTGACCCCCAGCCCCCACCCTGAACCCCGCCGTCTTCAGTGGCCATAGGTGGAGGACAGGCTGCCTGGCTTTTGTCCCAGCCACTTGCCTTCTCTGGGCCTCAGTTTGCCCCTTGTCAAACAGTACTAGCAAGACCCCTGGGATCTTACACTCTACAGCTCTTTGTGCCCTGTGAAACAGCCAGCACCCTAAAAGCAAAGGCTGCTTCGGTGCTGGAGGCCAAAGATTTCTGCACAACAGAAAATTCTCAGTCCTCCCCACCCAGCCCGGCTACTGGCAGCTTGAAGGTACAACCCCCACTTCCCCGGCCTGTTGCTGACCCAACAGGCCCTGCTAAAACCCCCAGGAATCGGGAGTCAACTTCAAACGAAGTCAAGCTGAGGACAAAGAGGCAGGGTGCTTGGGGGAGGCGGTTTCCAAATTCCCAAGCTTTCACCCCAGAGAGAACAGGAAGGGAGCTTTTGGCCAGAAGGAAGAGAAAGCTCAGGGGGTGGGGGCTCAGGACGGGCCCAGGGAGGGGCCGGTGGGCACCCACCTCTATCGTTAGATTCTGCAGGTGGTAGATGTTCTGTAAACCTTGTGAGGTAAAATACTCGATGCAGTTTGGACAGCCCAATCCTGTTAAAAAACTGCAGAGAGAACTTGAAAGATAAAGCCACATTCACTTCCAGGCACGTATGCCAGAGAGGCGTGGCTGGGGGGGCACGGTCTCCTAAACGGATCCCCGGCTGCCCCCTGCCCACCCGCTGGCCAAGGCTCCCTCAGGGACACTGCCCCGGCTTTTTATGCCTTTCTTCTTTCTAAGGGAACCGTTTTCCCCCAAGGCATCCACTGATGGACCCCATCATGCCTGTCCTCCAGGTTCACACCAGACAGCACGGGCTCAGCATGCAAATGGCAGGCTGGAGGCTGGTGGACTGGGAGCCCCGAACCCACCGAGGTTAGTGGAAAGGGAGGCTGTGTGGGTGGCCGCCAGCCGGGACCCCGTGCAGCCCGCATACCTGACGAGGCTGGGGTCAGCGTGGTAGGGGGGTGGTGGTGTGCAGTGGGACCCCGAGACCAGGGGTTGGGAGCCGTGGGCACCGTTCATCTCGCCGTTGGCCGGCAGCGGGTGGCCGTGGCTGTTGAGCATCCCGGAGCCTGGCCGGAGGGCAGGGTGGACCGTGAGAGCTGCCTGGGTGCCTGACACGGGCTCCATCCTGGCCCCCCGCACGCCCCGGGAGGCTCAGGCTCAAGCGTTTCAGCGACGGAGCCGTGAGTGGGGTTTGGGCTGCCAGCCCCCTGGGTCCTCGCCCACACACTAGGGAAGGAGGACAAGTATGCCTGGCAGGTGCCCAGGACAGCACCAGCTGCCTGAGTGCCCTGCACCCCACGGCTGACCTCTGACAGGTCGCTGCCTTCCGGGTGACTGGTGCCTCGGGCCGCGCCAGGGGAGCGGCTGCCCACGGCACTCAGAGCCGACCTTCCAGGGACAGGCACTGAGCGCTGCGTGCCTGTGGGCTTCATGCCCCTTGTTTCATCCTCACAATGAAGGGTTTGCAACTTTGGGCACCATTTTGCTGATGGGGAAACTGAGGCTCTGTTAAGAAATGACCCTGAGGTCCCTGGGCTGTCAAGTGGGGGCAGCAGGACGTGACGCGTGGCTTCCCAACCACCCCAACCCTGCCTCTCCCCACAGGGCCACGCCACCCTCCACCAGGGACTCACCCACGGGCCCCAGGGTGGGCCCGGCTGCCGGGCCGTGCGGGGGCGGCTGCCCCACCAGCTGGTTGACTGAGGGCAGCTTGTTGGCGCCGCCGTGGACCTTGCTCATGGGTGAGAGGACGGGCCCGTAGGACGGAGGCTGCAGGTGGCTCCTGTGGGGCGCCCGCTCGATTGGTGAAAGGCTGACGTGGCCTCAGCTCCTTCCCTCACCTCCACCCACCCCTGCCTTGGCCCCCACGCGGCCGTGGGCTGAGGCCCTGACCCCCGTGGCAGGGAGCCCTTTGTCCTGGGGCAACAAACACCAACCCCCTCACCTGCCCTCCTTGCCCCAGAACCCTCCCTGCTGCTCTTGGCAGGCACCCAACATGGGGGTGGGGGCAGAGGGGGGCCTGCACCCCAGGAAGGACCCCGGGCTCTGTGGTCGGGGTTGCTCCATCCACCCAGAAGACACTTGGGGCCCCTCGGGGTCTGGACCCTCCCAGGGGCAAGTGAGGACAAGGCCCGGCCCCTGCTCTCAGCAGCCATGCAGGGCACCAGGCAGCCGCGGTGCAGGGTGGGCTTCCTGGAGGGGGCACCGGGCAGAGCCCCAAGCTCCCCAGCCCTCACGGCCCAGCCCAGGCACCTGAGACCCTCTGGACATTTTCCCTGCCGGCTTGAGCCTGCCACCCCCTCCCGGCTCTGGCGGTGCTGGGGAGGGACAGGGGTCCTGGGTGGGGGCTGCACTCACGGCCGCGGCAGGAGCTGCTGCTGCTGCTGCCGGTAGGACTCGACCAGCGGCTGCGGCACCAGCTCCACGAGCTCCAGGCCCTCCTTGATCTTCATCAGCACCTCGAAGTTCTCCCGGCCCCGCACCTGCGCGACAGGTGGGCTTTGCCAGGGCTGGTGCGAGACCCTTGGGGTGCCTCGGGGGACGGGGGCCTGTAGGCATGGGAGCCCCCTCCGCTTCTTGCCCCTTCCCCACAAGCAGGGCTGAGCAGAGCCCCCACCCCAGGGCCACGTGCACACCCGCCCCTCTCAGGCCCGCCGGGAGCCTGTGCTCCCCATCCCTCCTCCCCAGCGCTGAGCAGTCGGATACTGAGGGGGAGCTTGGAGGATACACGGCTCTCATAACGAGGGGCACATTCTTGAACTCAGGAGCTCGACACCCCCATATTGCAGACGGTCCTGCTGGAGCCCTCGGGGGCCTGGGCTCACCAGCCAGGGTCACAGCAGGTGATGGTCACAGACACCAGTGACCGCTCGGCGCCTGCCAGGCTTTAGGACTTGGGGAGTCCTCAGGAATCCCCCCCACCCCCCACCCTGTGGGAATCTGCCTCGTTCCAAATGTCGCGTCTGCTCTAAGCCTTCGCTGCAAACGGGACTTGGTGACCGGCTCCCCCCATGCTGTCCCCAGGTGAGCTGGCCCCTCCGGTCCCGGCTCTCGGAAGGGCTGAGGGCTGAGGGCCTGCTGCTGCCCGGCCCGGCACGTCCCCACTCACGGGCATGTAGTACATGTCCTCGTCCCCAGGCCGCCGCCTCTTCACGTTGGAACCCAGAGCTGGGATGGCAGGGGGGCTCTGCTTGAAGGCTGGGAGGGGGCAGGGCGCTGGGTGAGTGACTGGGCAGGGGCGCGGGGGCCACGCACGGGGGGACACGGGCAGCGCCAAGTCCACTCGCTGGGCAGGCAAAGCCAAAGGGACACCAGACGTGTGCCCACGAGTCAGCACCACCGAGCGGCGCGGGGACGGGCCCGGGGACGGCTGAGCCCACACTCTGGACACTGGATGGGGCGGCTCCCGGTGGCGGCCATGGGCTGCTGGCCTCGGACACAGGCTCACCCGCACCTGCCGGCGTTTCTCCCAAGCCCCCCGGGCTTGCAGGGTGACGTGGCTGTAGGGTTCCAGGCCCCCACCCACACTCCTGCCCAGAGCCCGGCTCACCGCGCTTGCTGGCGGCCCCGCTCTTGGCGGCACTGTCACTCAGGGCCTGCTGCTCGCGGAAGTGGTCCTCGTCGGCCTTGCGGTCACGGCCAGGGCAGGCGCAGATGCGGCCCTCAAAGGAGCGGCGACCCAGCACCTGCCCGCTGTGGGTGGGCACGGCCGGGTCCGTGAGCCTCTGGGTCCTCCCGGCCCCACAGCAGATGCCACAGGGCTCCCAGGGAGGGGCGCTGGTGCCCTCCGGCCAGGGGAGCTGCTGCTGCTCATGCAGCTGCTGAGTCTGCTCCAAGATGCCCATGGGGGCCCCAGGCCCCTGCCTTCCCCCCAGGCCCAGCTCCTGCCCAAGCAGCCCCTGCAGGCCAGGGGGAGCCCCTCGGGCGTCTTCCCATAGCCTGCCTGCTCCCTGTCTCCAAGTCAAGCCCCACAGCTCCAGCCCAAGCCCTCCGCAGACCCCCCGACTCACTCTCGGGTCTCCAGGGTGATGATGAGGAGGATGGGCCGCCTGTTCATGCCCCCCACGCAGCTGCTGTTGCACATGAAGTTGTACAGGATGGTGGTGAACTCCGTCCCCACCTGCACATGGGGAGGCGGGAGAGGGCTGTGTGTCACACACGGCCCCAACCCACAGGAGCAGTGACTCCTGGGCTGGGAAGGCCCCAGCACCCACATTTGGTCCTGGTTTGGTGGTGGGGAGGGGAGGGCAGGGCTGAGGCTCTGCTCTGTGGCCCTCTGTCTGCCATCCATCCATCCATCCATCCAACCATTCAGCTTCCCATCCATCCATCATCCATCCATCCATCCATCCATCCAGCTTCCCATCCATCCATCCATCCACCCAACCATTCAGCTTCCCATCCATCCATCCAACCATCCATCCATCCACCCAACCATCCAGCTATCCATCCATCCATTTAGCCATCCACTCACCCACCCACCCAGCCATCCAGCTGTCCATGTATTCATCCAACCAGCCATCCATTCATTCATCCCCCAGCACACACTCTCATTTCCCAGGAGGAAGAGGGGCCCAGAGATGGTGAGGGGTGGGGCTGAGGCGAGAACCCGGGACTCCTGACTGCTTGTCAACCTGCCACCATAAAACGGGCCCTGGGTTGGGAAATGAAAACCAGACGCTGGTTGGGAGAACCTTGGTCTTCTGGAAAACTGCTGACACGCAGCAGCCACCAGGGGGCGAGAGTGCCCTGCTTTCCGAGGAGCAGCGGGCAGGTGGGGCAGGTGAGGCCTGGGGCGTGTGGAAGGGAGAGCCCGTGGGGAGGGAGGGACACAGGTGGTGCTCACCTCTCGCTGGGCCCCAGGGCCACTGAGGGAAAGGGCTGCTGGAGGGCCCGCGGGAGGGGAGCGAGGGGACCAGGTACAGGGAAGGTGGGGCTCGCCCCACCCATGCTCCCCGGGAGCCTGTCCCGCCCCTCCCCTCCCCGCTCTGCAGCGTCTCAAACCCTCCTTTTCCCTCCACTCGCAGCCCTTCACCCCAGCCGGGGCCCCACTCCCACCCCCGGACCTTCTACCGCCCTCAGGCTCTCCTCCTCCTCGTGCCCCTCCCACTCGGTCCTAGCTAACCCCAGGCCCCCAGGTCTCAGCCTCCTCCAGCCCCCCCGGGGTCCCCCAGCAGGCTCCCATTGTCCCCCTAGTGTGACACCACAGCCCCCGCTGCAGAACCTCCTTCCCTCCACAGACAGGTGCCAGGACCCAACCCCCCAACTCTTCCCTGCTCCCCGGGAGCCCACACCTGCCTGGGGCCAGTGTTTGGGGACCGGGAGGTGAGACCCGCGGGCCGGGCTGAAGACTTGAGGGTGCGGATCCTGCCCCAGCACCGAGAAGGACGCGGACGCCCCCAGGGGCCCCAGGGCATCCGGGCCCCCGACCCAGAGGGGCAGCCCAGGAGAGCGGTGCCCACAGCAGGGGCTGCGGAGTAAGTGTCGGCAGCCGAGGGGCGGGAAGGGGCTGTGCTGGGGACAGATGGGGCAGAGCGGGGACGCTGGAGGGCCGCAGACGGACGTCTCGCCGCCCGGGGTCCCACCTGGGGGGGCTCGTAGGGCACCATGACGCTCTGCCTGCCTGTGACCGGATCGTCCACGTACTGGGCGAGGTTGTTGCCCTCCACGCGGATGAGGTGGCTGGCGGGGGCCGACTGCCCTGCGGAGAGTGCACCACGTCAGGGGGCTGCCCGCAGCACCCCGCGGGCTCGG
This sequence comes from Choloepus didactylus, assembly GCF_015220235.1. Taxonomy (NCBI): domain Eukaryota; kingdom Metazoa; phylum Chordata; class Mammalia; order Pilosa; family Megalonychidae; genus Choloepus; species Choloepus didactylus. Next base: position 245,794,303 of record NC_051308.1, read on the forward strand.
GACCCTGCTCCCCCCACCCCGCCTGCCCACCCCCGGAGTCCTCCCAGGCCACTTGGTCCTGCCTGGGGGGCTCAGCCTCGGAGCCCCTCCCTCGGAAGGCCTGGTCTGCCCCGCTCTCGGCAGCGATCCCCCAGGCTGGGGGGGGGGGGCTCACCTTCGTTGAAGTCCCGGCCGAGCTCGTGGTTGGGGCAGCGCTTGACGACCTCGGTCACGTGCTCCGCCTTTTTGTAGACAGGCATGGCCCGGACGGCGGTGCCGGGGGGCGGGGGCGCCGCCACCTTGACCTGGATGGGGCACGTCTTGGCGATCTGGCAGTAGAGCTTCTTCAGCAGCGGGGAGTACTGCGGGAGGGGGCAGTGAGGTGGGGCCGTCCGCACCCCGGCCCAGCACCCCCGCCCAGGGGCGCCCTCCGCCGTCCCTCCGCCTCCCCACCCCCCGGCTGGCAGGGCGCAGGGGAGCCCCGCCCCAAGGAGCTTCTGAGACGGGGGCTCCACGGGCCCCTCCCGCCTGCCAAGCCCCCAGGCACCTGCCCCTCCGCAGCACCCCCCAGGCTCGTCTCCCTGCACCCCTCCACCAGCGCCCCTTTGGGCTCAGCACCAGCAGTTCCAGGCGCCTGCTGCGGCCAGGCCGGGCGTTTTATATCCGATGCCACCAGTGGAGAAGGAGGTGCCATTGGCCCCGTTTTATGGATGAGGAGAGTAAAGGCCAGAAAAGTGAGGCAGCACTGGAGAGAGGGGTGCTGGGACGGAAGCTGGGGTGTGGTACTAGGAGCTGGATGCTAGGATGGGAGCTGGGAGCCGGGTGCTGGGACAGGTGCTGGGATGGGGTACTGGGCTGATTTCTGAAATGGCATGCTGGGAAGGGGTGCTGGGAAGGGGGAGCTAGTTTGCAGTGCTGGGAGCTAAGTGCTGGTTGGTTGACAGGTGCTGGGAGCTGGGTGCTGGGTGCTGCAGGTCCACCTGAGGCAGGGCCAGGCCTTCCCCGCCCCCAAGGTAATGGCTGAAGGGGCATTGGCGGCTTTGGTCTTGGTTTTGAGGAGCCCAGGGACAGGCCTTGCTGGCATTTGCCTGAACGGATGGGCAGGCTCCCCAGACCCTGGGGCCTTGTCAGGCCGCTCCCCGGGACAGTGTGAGGCTGCAAGCTAAGGACGGCTACCGCAGGGGGCTCTAGCACCCCTGCCTCTGTGGCCCTGGGGAGCTCAACCCTCTCCGACGGCACCCGGGGTCGCGGGCTGAGCCTCTGGCCTGTGGGCTTCCTCAAGGCCCCCAGGGCCACCATGGGGAGGTCCCGACCTAGCAGCCCCGACTCTCCAGCCTGGGCCTGGGACACAAGGGGGACCCCAGGAGGACCCGGGCCTGCCCCTGACTCACAGCAGACCCTCGGTGCGGCCAGCAGGTACCTGCAGTGAGTTCTAGAGGGTCTGGCCAAGACCCCCCCAGGGGGCCCACTTGTCTCTAAGCTGACTGACACCCCATTGACTGGTTCACATCTGGGTCTCCCTCAACCCCCTTCTCCTGGGGACAGTGGAGGAAATCCCCCACACTCAGGTGAGAGGGTGGTCTGTGCCCCCCACCCTGAGCCCTCTGTCCCCTGACAAGCCCCTGGGATGCATCCTCCACGACACAGTGGGGAGACTGAGGCTGGAGACGGTGAGCTGCTGCAGGGCCCTGGGAGGAGAAGGCCCCGTCCAGAGCCTTCCCCTTGGCAAGACAGTGGGGGTCCTGACACCCCTCAATCCGCAGATGGAAGGACCCACCTGGCCACGGCACAGCTGTGAACCCCGTGGCCCCACGGCCCAGCAGGGACCGCACATGTCCTGGGCAAGTCCCAGCCCACGGCAGCACGTGAGGAAGGGGCCAGGGATGGGGCGGCCCGGGGTGGGGGACCGCACCAGGGGAACAGCTGCCCCCCCCACTCAGGACCCTGCCAGGGACTCACGGGAAACACTGACCATCCTGGGGTGGGTCTGAAGGGCTGGATGGACTGCGCAATGCCCCCAACACCAGGTTTAGGACAAGCCCCCTCTGCCCCCATGGGGCTTGTCCCCTCACCCAGACCCCGCACCACCCTGAGGTCCAGAGCCTGAGGTCTGGAGCCCAGGACCCACAGCCCGTGCCCACCCCCACCTCGGGCCCAGTGCCACGGCAGGACGCAGCCTGGTCCTGAGTGAAGAACGCGGTTTAGGGGCTGTCGCCCACCCCCTCTGAGCCTGACCCCTTTTCGGAAGGTGCAGTCTCCTTGCTGCGCTCACCCGGTGTCCCGCGGGGGTTGGTGCTGCTGCCAGGGGTGGGGGGGGCTGGATGATGAGCCCACTGCCCTGCTCCCAGCCCCCACCCTCTGCACGGAACCCGGGAGACTCAGCTGGGGGTGTCCTCGCCCCGACCTCTGAGCGGCCTGTGCCAGGACCCTGGTTTCCTTGGGTGGAGACCCTGCCTCCGGGTGCCACGAGGCACGCAGACTCCGTCTTTGCCGGCTGGGACAGGAGAAAGCAGCTACCCCTGTGCCTGTGCCTGGGCAGGTGAGAGGGACACGGGGTCCGGCAGGTGGAGGAGATGTGACCCAGCTTCCCTGAAGCTCGGGGCAGCCAGGAGGGGAGCATTTAGGGAGCGCTTCCTGTGTGCAGGGCCCATGCTCCCCCCGGGGATCTAGGCACCTGGAGGCAGGAGCTGGCCCTGTCCCCCATGTCTCCTGCCAGTAACCCGCAGCCAGCAGAGGTGTGCAGCAGGCGCTCAGTAAGTGCACATGGACTCTCCACTTCTTGCGACCTCTCCCAGGTGTGCACGTGCCCAAGACAGTGGACACCCGGCCCAAAGCAAACACTAGGCACCAACTTAGTGCACAGCCCTTGTGGCACCCCCAGGAGAGGTCTAAGGACAGGGCCCTGACTCTGCAGGCAACCCCACACAGGGAGCAAGCCGGGCAGCACCAGGTCAGCCAGGGAGGGAGTGCGGGGCCATCGGTCAGCAGGCATTCATTGAGTGCCTACTGTTTGCCATGTCCTGGACCAGGCTCTTCACCCACAGGAGACTTATTGGAGGCTGTGCTCCATCAGGCACAGGGTGGCCACTGCCACTGTGCACCCTTGAAGGCTACAGGGTCCCGACACCCACCAAGGGGTACCCCACTGAGGGCCACAGAACCCCACAGGCACCCACCAAGGGCCACGGGGACCCCTGACACCCACTGAAGGCCATGTGGACCCCGGACACCTACCAAAAGTCACAGAGCCCCCAGGCCCCCACACCGTGGAGCCCATGGGCACTGACACCAACTGAAGGCCAGGGAACCCCAGGGCACCCAGAAATACCAGGCGTGTGTTGGCTGTGCACAGTGACGTGACTTCCCGTTGCCCTTGTTGCCTCGTTGGCCAGGTGGGCTGCTAGTGGGTCCCTGTTGTCAGCCAGCACCACTGACCAGTGAAGGCGGGAGGGGTCCCCCAGGTGTGGCAGGCCCCTCTTGGTGTCCCCACCCCCTGGTCCCTCTGTCCACTGCCCTAGTGCCCCAGCCCATGGCGGGCCATGTGGTTTCCCTGGTCAGCGAGGAGAAACAGGGCCTGAGCCGAGGAGAGACAGGGCCTGAGCCGCCTTCCTGAGCAGCCCCCCTAGTGAGGGAGGGGAGCCCTGTGCCCATGGTGGGGAAGGGGGGCCCTGTACCCATCGAGGAGGGAGAGAGGGTGGGGGGCCTGCACCCATGGGGGAGGGAGAGAGAGGTCCCTGCGCCCATTGGGGAGGGAGGGGGCCTGTGCCTGTGCCCACATTGGCCGTGTCCCGCAGGGATGGAGCTGGGTTCCAGGCGGGCGGAGGCGCCCTGATGACGTCGTGTCTGAACTGCTCCAGCCCTGAAGCTGGGTGCAGGGTCCGCCCAGCCGCTTTGCTGCTCCTCCCCACACCCCCTCCACCTCCCACCCCCACCGGGACCTCAGAGCCCCCTCCTCCAGGCCACAGCATCAGCCATGCGCCCACTTCACAGATCCAACTCCCAGCGCCCGCACCTTCCGAACCACCAGCCCCAGGACAAAGCCGAGTGGAGGCGCGTCCCGGGGTCGGGGCACAGGATGCAAACGCAGGCCAGCTTGCGGCCGGTCCCGGGTGGGTACAGGGTACTTTGCGGGCCGAGGGTGTCACCAGAGAACCCCACGAACTCGGGAAGCGCCGCTCGGCTCGGCAGGGTCCTGCGTGGGAGTTGGGGGGACTTGCCATCATCTCTCCCGCCCCAGGAGGAGGGCCCCCCACTCCCGAGGGCGCCGGCCGGCTGTGGCCAGGGGAGCTGTCCCTGGTGCTGGTGGACGGCGCGGCCCTGAGCAGGAATGGGGGGCTCCCCGAGGGCCTGGGGGCGCCCCCTCCCCTGGCACCACCGTGGGCCACGCGGGCTCATCCCGGCCGCTGAGTCTGGCGCCTGGTCCTGGGCCTTTTCCCCGCAGGGCTGTCCCCTGCCCGGTGGCCCCAGGCTGGCAGCACGTGCTCCGCGGGGCACAGCAGCCCCCGCCCCGGCCAGGGGTTTTGACCCACAGATGGCCCGAGTGGGGCGGCCTCAGGGGTCAGCCTGGGGGCCTCAGGCAGTGACGCTGGCAGCCGCTGGGCTGCGGGGTTGGGGGACAGCCTGGGAGGGGACTGTCCAGGTCTGCCACATGGGGCCTCCTGTCCAAGAGGGCCTGTTCTGGGAGGCCCCCCACCCTCCAGCTCCCTCCTGCCGCAGAGCTTCTGGGCCTCGGGCTCTGGCACCACGGACAGGGGCAGGAGGGCCCGGGTCCACTGTCCATTCTACAGAAAAGGGCCTGTGGAGAGGCCGCCCCTCCCTCCCTCCCTCCCGTTCCCTCCTTCCCTAGAACCGCTAGATGGATGTGTTTCAACAGATTCCGAGCTGATAAAATCTTATTTATCTTCGGCTGTTGACACAGAACCGTCTAGACTTGTCTGCTCCAGGATGTGTGTATTTCTTCGCACCGACAGGAAATGATTTGCCCCGACAGCGATGGGTGCCCGTCCCTCCCCACCCCCCACCCGGGGCTCCCCCTCGGCCCCTCCCCGGCCCCTCCCCCCAGTCCGAGAGGGGCCGGCGGGTGGCGGCGGGTAATTTCCTCGCGCTCCCGGCAGCTGGGGCACCCCGCGCAGGCAGGCCCGGGCAGGAGGACAGCGGGGAGGTGATAATAACTTGTCTGTCATTTTCCCGGGACATGTAGCATCTTGCAAACCGCAAATACCGTTAACCAGCTTGGGTGAATCTGTTACAACAGATTCTGGGAGACGTGGCCTGCAGTGGGGACTTTTGGGTTTTAAATGATTTTTTTCATAGCCCGCTTTTACCCACTTTCTGCATGTGACTGTGTCTAAAGCCACGATTCTCTCCTGTTTGGGGCTACAGACCCCTTTGAGGACTGCCCCCTGAGGTCACAGACCCCCTCTGTCCCCCTAGCAGAGTTGCCGGTGCTGGCACGGAATTTGGGGGGTTCACAACCCAACACCCTGAAACTTACGCAAGGAGCCCAGGTCCTGGTCCCCAGTTTCCAGCCCCCCGGAGCCCCTCCCTCTCTCCCTCCAGGTGAGGAGGGGTCACCCCAGCGGCGCAGCCCCTCGCTGGGGCCTGTCTTCCTGACTGACCCTTTCCCAGCCACACACTTGTGACTTCGTCCAGCACAGCTATGAGGGTATGGGGTGGGCCCCACTGACGCCTTGGGAGGCCTGGTCCCCTCCCAGGGAAGCCGCCAGTCCAGGGGGGTGGTGGGAGCTGGGGGTGGGGCGCCTGGCCACAGTGCCCCAGCCTCTCCCAGAACAGCGTCCAGCCGGAGCTGGCAGGGTCAGAGGGCAGTGAGGGGCCACGTGCCAGGGGCCTCCTGGGTGCCCGCAGGCCACAGCCAGCCCAGCCCTGCCCAGTGCTCCATGAAAGGGGGCTCCCGGCTGTGGGAGACAGAGGCGTCTGCTGACCCCCACGCAGCCGGGCAGGGGGAGCCGTGCAGGAGCCTGGAAGCTCCCCACACCGGGGGACAGCGAGTGCTTCCCCCAGCCACGGCCCCATAGCCAGGAGACCCCAGTCTGCAGACTCCTGGGCTGTCTCCCTCTTGGCCCAGGCCTGGCTGCAGGACGCAGGGCCACCTCCCGTGGGGATGGGAAGCGGGTGCTCCCCTGGAGCGGGCAGAGCCAACGGGGACACATCCTGCCGTGCGGGGGAAGGCAGCAGGGTGTCGGGTCCAGGGCTGAGGCCAGTGGGGACCAGAGGACCGGAGGAGAGGAGGAGAGGGGTCCTGGTGGGTCCAGGGAAAGTGGGGGGCAGCGCTCGGCCAAGGGGCTGCCCTGCTGGGGTCGAGGCTCAGGGACACAGTGAGCCCTAGGACAAGGCTCCCAGGCCCGTTCTCATGGCCACCATTGCTGACCCTGCTCTGTGCTGGGATCACACATGACCTTCACCCCAGGGTGCCCAAGGGGGTCAGGCAATGCACCCTGTTTCAGCAACCCTGAACCCTGGCTTCCCACAGCCACCTGCTGGGCGCTGGGCACCAGCATTCCCCCAGGGCTGCCAGCTCCTGGCTCCACAGCCCTCGCCCTCCTCGGCCTCAGGCTCAATTGGGCCCAGGGCCAGCCTGGCCCGAAGCACCTTCGGGCCCCAGGGAGACCGTGGCTCGGGAGGTGCTCGGGGATGAAACTGAGCTGTGACATGTGGCACACGCCCCTTCCCTCTGGGGGCAAGGGCCAACAGGGTGGGCCTGGCCTGCCCCAGACCTGCTGGGGGTGTCTCCCCTGACAGCAGAGCCCAGGGTGGGGGGTCTCCCATGGGCTGGCCGGGGTCAGCCTGTCTGGCTGGGGTCCTCCCTCCACTTTCCTGCTGAAATGCTGTGACGAGCCCGGGTCTCAGGATGTGCCTTGAAGGGACACTGTCGGATTCAGGGGGACAAGCCGTGGAACGTGCCCAGGGAGGCTCTGATCCAGGGCTCCCCCACCCCAGCAGGGAGGTGGAAAACTCCTGGCTCCCTCAGGTGCTGAGCGGTGTGACCGGGCACCCGCCTGGCCTTCGCTAGACCCTGAGGAGGGGTCTCGGGGTGGGGAGTCCTTGGAGATGGGGCTGGGCTCGCAGGGAGCCCTAAGACCCCCCTGCAGCTCTGCACCCTGCTCCGAGGACACCAGTCCCAGCTCCACCCTCGCCCTCCGCCTCCGGCAGTGTCCACACCCGGCTCCCTCTGTCCATGAACTCGGCCTCAGAGCCTGCCAGCTGGAGACGGAGCCTGCAATGGGCACCCCCGGCTGGCTTCTGCCCTGGCCTCGTGGACGGAGGCTCTGCACAGGACTCAGCGGGCACCCAGCGACAGGAAACCACCGGACACCGGGGGCAGGGGGCAGAGGCTGGCCGCCGGCCTGGCCTAGCTCACCACGGGCAGGAACCCCACGTCCCTCGCCCGGCTTGGCTCACAGCCTCAAGAAGCCAGATGAACGGACGCTTTCTGGGCAGCCTGGCCTGGTTGGGCCATCCTGAGGCTTCCCACCAACGACGGCTGCCCTTTGGGGCACAGAGTCAGGCCTGGGGTGGGCAGGGCTCAGAGAGGCCGGGTCCTTCCTCCAGCAGCTGCCTGGGGAGGACGTCGGGGGCTGGGGGTGGAGGGAGCCGCTGGGTGGACGTGCGTCCTGGGCCCTGCCGATGGCGCCCTCCCCGCCCTGCGTCTCGTGCCCTGGAAGCTGCAGGTGAGTTCAGGGCTGCTCTTCAGACTCTGCTGGCAGAGGACTCAGGAGCTCCGTCCCTTCGCCTCAAACAAACTCAGCCCCAGGCCACAGGGGAGGAGCCACTGGTTTCTCTAAGTGGCGGGGACATCGGCCAGCGAGGGGACGCCCTGGGGGATGGTCACCTTTCAGCTTTTCAGGAAACGCTTGGCAGGAATCTCAGCCTCCACGGAACTCTGTACGTGCTCTGTGATGTGCCCGGGGCAGGGACAGTTTTGATGTCTGAATGTTTGATCCACCCTTTGGGGAGCGCCGGCCCCAGAGCACCAGCGGCACCTGCCCAGCCCTGCCTTGGGGGGCTGCACAGCCTCGCCCCCCTGGAGCCCCGGGAGGCACCGCGCCAGGCCTGTCCTACCTGGGACCCCGAGGCAGAAGACGGGGTGCCCACCCCGGGTCACGCACACGCAGGTCTGCGTCCCAGGGGCCGTGCTGCACGTTAGGTCTCTCCAGGGAACCTCTCGCCTATACCTCGTGGGAGCCTCGAGGGCCGAGAACTTTTCAGAAGGGCCCTCTCTGCCCTGCAGCGATCCGACCCCTCCCATCACGGCCTCGACCTGGCACCTGCTCCCAGCCTCATGCTGTTCACGTAAATGGGACGCTGGGCTTTTCTCTCCGGCTCTGACACCCTGGAATTCTCTGCCCCATCCCCTTCCTGAGAGCCCTCGGACAAATGGACGAACACCTGGACGTGCCGAGGGACTTCTCCACCCAGGGGCAGGGGCTGGCCGGCAGAACCTGGCCAGGGGAGCTCTGGGATTCTGGGGTGACTGGAGGATCCCTCAACCTTGAGCTGGCGTCCACATTTGGGGTCTCAGAGAACCCCAAAGCAGATTTCCCCACAACTGACCCCTGGCTGGGAGATGACGGGCCCCACGAACCTTGGACACAGAACCGCGGCTCACGCCTGCCCTGGCCACACCTCGGCCTTAGCACTGGCTCCAGCTGCTCGGCTGGGCAGGAGCCCTCTGCCCCCCACTCGTAAAGCAGGGCTGTCAGGACTGGGGGTGGCCGGCCTGGCGGGGCCAGTGTGCCCTGTGACGGGCACTGGGGAGGCATGGGGGCTGGCCAGCCCTGGGACAGTCTAGTCACGAAGTGTCCCTGAGGCGTCTTCACTTGTCAATACAACGCGTGCAGGGAAGACGGCCAGGCTACCTCGCCGCCATCTGCCACAGCAAGCAGCAGTGGACAGCTCGCTGGGGGCCTGGAGGGTGGGGCCAGGATGGATGCCGTCCCTGGGAACAGAGATGTGCCCACACCGCATCCGGGACGGGTCAGCTGCCGCGGCGCACTCACCAGCCTGCCCTTCACCAGTGGTCACCCTGACAGGGTCCTGCCCCTTCTGAGCCTCAGTTTCCCCCATGACACAGGGAGACTGCACTCGTAATGTGTCCTGGGGGACGAGCAGTGGCCTGCTCACCCTGCGGGCTCTGCCATCTTAGCCTTCCGTGACCAAAGACGGGCAAAGCCATCTGCAGTTGGAACTAGGCCTAGGAACTAGGCTGTTCTTCAAACGTGGATAGGCCCATGGCCCTGCCCAGCCCCAAACCCACCCACTGGAATCCAATCTCCCAGGGGGTTCTCCCTTGTGGCCCCTGAAAGACCCCAGATGGCGTGGAGTGGGGGTCTCGGGGTCATCTCCAGGCCTTCCTCGGGGGCCACAGCTACTCGGGAGGATGCAGAGTGGCTGGGGGACCCCCGCTGTCGGGCCCTGAGCCCCGGGAGCCGACCCCAAGCCTGTTCCAGGCTGCAGCAGCGCCATCCCCTCCCCGGGACTCCCGGCCTCGCAGCTCCACACAATGCCAGCAATTGCTGCAATTTTTCCCTAAGTGTTCTTGTTTCCCCTTAATAATCCCCGTTTCTTCTCCACAATAAACAGCGCCCGCACCCTTCCCTCGGCTTTAAATACGTATAATTGCTTTTGGTGCCAGCAGAAGTATTAATTCCACTTATGCATTCCATAAACTTTCAGGATAACGCAATTGATACCACAGTCATGTTGGGACAGCTCCGCTATTATTCTCCCGCTTGCAAACCTCTGAGGGGCTGGAAAGTTCTCTCTGGAGTCCGTTGGCATCGACTCAGCCTTGTTCTCCCCAGGAACCCCCTGTGGAGCCTCTGTGCTCCCCTTGCTTCTCCAGAGTGGGGGGCTGCCTCTCTGCCACGTGGAGGCGGCGCTCTCCCTGGGACTTACACGCACACACGTGCACACACACACACACGCAGCACAGCTGGAGGTCAGCCGCGGGTTGTGTCCAGGCTGCTGCCTGTGTGGGGTCCCTGGGCACTAAGTGTGCCACCCGCACCTGTCCACTCCCTTGCCCTCACCTGCCTTGGTGGGCAGTTGGTAGTGCCACTCAGCCTGCCCCAAGGTGCCCACAGATGCCAGTCTGAGCCGGGGCTTCCAGCCATACAAAGGCCCACCTGACCTCGGAGCCACCTCCCCACACCTTCTGAAAACCGAGGCACCCCCACCTTCCCAGGAGAGCCTGGGGGCAGAGAGGGGCCGAGCTGGGCAGGCAGCGTCCAGCCACCCATCGGTGCCAGACTGCTGTGCCCGGCAAGGCAAAGTGCTTCCCGCCCTCCTCTCCCTCCAGGGGACCCTGGCACTGGCAGCTCCTTCACGGCCAACATGGGGGGAACCGTTGGCCAGGCCCTTGCAGAGGACATTGCTGTGACCCACTCCTGCGTTATCCGGGGGCGAACCTCATCCTTGGCCCAGCTCTGTCCGTCCATCTGTCCGCTGAGCAGCGGGTGCCCTATGGGCACCAGGCCCTCACCTGTACCTCTGACCTTTTATGTGGTCAGTCTCCCCCAGTCCCCAGCACCCCGAGACGGGGCCAGCCTCGGCCAGCACAACTGATGGCACTTCTGGGGCACTCGCTGGGCCCCAGGTCCGAGCCAGGGAGCATCTGGGGCAGCTCATCCCTCCCCTCTACAGCCAGGAACGGGCAGCGGCCCTGGCCCCAGGCGCATCTGGAACACAGACCCCAGCAGGCAGCTCTGAGCCACCCCCTCCGGCCGCGCAGCAGCTGTGCCTGCCAGACCGCAGCCTCTTCCACCCCCGGTCCCATGGTCTACAGTCTCTCGGCCGAACGGAAATCCCTCCTCTGGCTCCGTCACCAAGCGCACAGCTCCTCCTTGACCCGCTGTGGGAGGATTCGTCAGAACCCTGGGCAGCGACCAGGGATGCATGTGTGTGCATTTGTATGCACATGTGTGTGTGTGTGCACGTGTGTGCCTGTGCATCTGTGTCCCGTGCACCTGTGTGTGCATGTTTACTCCGGTGTGTGTGTGTGCGTGCATGTGTGCAGGCCTGTGTTCATGTGTGTATACACGTGTGCATCTGAGTGTGCCTGTTCATGCAGGTGTGTGTGTGCATGTGTGCGTGTCTGCACATACAACATGCCCATGGGCTGGAGCCTGCAGCCGAGGAGCCTGGGAGTGAGATCTGAGGTCCGAGGAAGCTGGTGGGGTCAGATGGGCCAGCAAGGGGGGCGCCGGCAGGGGGTTGAGCCAGGCAGAGGCCGAGGACCCCCTCACAGCCGTGGCCACGTGGGGGGCGGTGAGAGAGTTTTGCTTGAGAGGGAACCGAACAAAAGCAGCAGTCAAGTTGGAATTGTACTTGAGAAAAATAAGAATTCTCCATCGGTTACCAGCGGCTGGCGTGGTGGGGGCCGAGGGCAGGGCGGCGTGGCGGCCCAGGCAGCGAGTCTGGGCAGCGCCTGCACAGTCAGCCCCGCGAGAGCGGCAGGCCGGCGGGCAGCGCGTCCTGAGCAGCGAGGGCGCCCGGGCCAGGAAGGGAGCCCGGCGGGGGTCTGCTCCCAGGCAGCCGAGGTGCCAAAAATCTCATTTTCAATGTTGGCCCCACCTCCGCCCCCTGCATTGATAGAAGCAGGCAGGGGGCTCGGGCAGCAGCCCCCCTCCCAGCTGGGCTCCGCGGGAGCGCCAGGCCACGTGGGGAGGTGCCATCTGCTGCTCGCGCACCGGGACGCAGACGTGCCTTCCCTGCCCCGGCGTGGCTGGGTGGGCTGCCTCGGCCCTGGGCGGACCACCCCATGGCCACAGAGGGCCAGGGCAGCAGTGACCAGACCCCCTGTCTCTCCACCCCGTCGCCCCCACACCTGGACAGGGAGGTGGCGGAGGAGAGCGGCCAGTGGGGCCGAGGGGTGCCCAGGCTGGGGGTGGGGAGAGGCAGCCAGCACAGTCGGCAGCTCCAACCCTCCCTGAGGACCAGCTCAGCCCACCACAGGCCCTCCAAGCCCCCCGGACACTGCAGAGACCCCACAGCAGCCCTAAACCACATGGCAGGGAGGGACGCGGGACCCCAGCCAGTCCAGGTCCTGCTCCAGAAACCATTGGACGACTCAGGCCCAGGGGACGTGTGTCAATGCAGGGGACTGGGGACCCTCCTTGGAGAGGGCCCGACAAGAACAAGCAAGAAAGTGGAAAGGAGAGGTCATGAGCCTCCCGCTGCCAGGGGCGTGCAAGTGTGGGGACACTGCGGGGCTTCCTGACCCAGCCCGCCCCCTAACCCAGGCAGCAGAGTCCCCGAGAGAACGTCCTGTGGTGGCAGCTGCTGCTGGACACCCTCGGGCCCTCCTGGGGGCCGGGGGCAGTAACGACCCTTCGCCGCACCCCCACACAGTAATAATAATAAAGATGCACGAGGTGACAGGCCTGATCTCAGTTCGCCATCACTTTCACGGGACAAGTGATGGAGTAAAAATTTGCAAATAATTTACGGGTGAGGACCACAAGGCTCAGAGGCGAGGGGCTGCTCCCCCGCGGAGCCCGGCGTCCCCTCTCCCCAGCCCTCAGTCTCCCCAGGGCCCGGGCTCAGCCTGATGACCCCAGCGAGGGCAGCCGGAGCCAGAGCCAGGAAGGTGGGGGACGGGGACCACAGAGCCGTGTGCAGGGCGGTCTCCGGCCCCCTGCCGAGCCTCACCCAGGCCCCTGTGGCTCCACCACCGGGCTGGGACCCGGGGACCAGTTTGGAAGTGACAGAGATGCGGCAGCCACCTGCCCAGTGACCCCGCCGTGCCGCTCAGCCTCCTGCCCGCCGCCGTGGACTCTGCTCCGGGAACCTGCTTCTAGGGGCGCTGGGGGTGGGGGCGAGCCCTCAGCTGGAGGGGGGTGATCTGGCGGGGAGGTGGGGCCTCATGGGGGATGCGCCGCAGCTATAAGGCCTGGACCTGCCAGCGGTCAGGGCAGGGACCTGGGGGTTACCTGTCCCGCCCAAGCCCCTGCGAGCCCCACCCTCGGGGGCAGGTGTCTCGGGTGCCCGCAGCCCCCACCCCGCCCGGCAGGCCTGGCAGCCCCTTCCTCTCCTGGCCACGGCGGTCAGGAGCTCAGATGCAGAGACATTGGCTTCCCCACCCAGGGGCCCCACTTAGTGTCCCCATGCCTTAGGGAGCCCACCTTCCCTCCCCCGCCTCACCCCCTCGCCTGGGAAATGGGCGTGAGGATGGACCCCCCTTGGGGGCTAAAGCCCACTTTAAAGAGTTAACGCACAGGCAAGGCGCTCAGCCGCACGCCCGCTCCCCACACGTGGATGTCACGGACGTCCGCTCACGGCCATCGGAGCCCGTGCCTCCTGCCCACCCGGAACAGAGACCCCCACCCACACTGGGCAACAGGGGGTCCCACTTGGAGGGTCGTGGGGGTCGGCGTGCAGAGGGACAGCCCCGCTCTGCCCGGCCCGGGGCCCTCCCGGTGGAGCCGCGTGCATCCCGGGAGCCTGCGGGAGGCTGGCCAGCTCCGACCCGCGTCCATCCGAGGGCTGGACCCGCCCCGGCCGCCCGGCCCCGCAACCTGCCTCCCACCCCGGCCCGCCGTGCCCACTCCCCGTCCAGGCCGCGGGGGCCACTCACCGTCCAGGTGGCGGACTTGGCCGTGCTCGACTGCTGGAAGGTGACCTCGAAGTGGTGGGGGCCGGGGTAGTCGGCGTTGGACGGGATGGTGGGCGCGGGCGACATGGCGTCGAAGGTGGAGCTGGGCTGGGCGTAGGGCGAGTGGCTGGGCACGCTGGCGCCGTGCTCCGGGGTGTAGGGGCTGGCCGAGGCCGCGCGGCCACTCATTTGCTCCATGGTGCTGCTAAGCAGATTGAACTGGGGCTGGCGCGGGCGGGGAGGAGGGATGGGGAGGAGGGACGGGAGAGACACACAGTGAGGCTGGAGAGCGGGAGCCCGGCCCGGCCCGTCCGGGAGGTGTCCTGTTACAGGAGCCTTAAAGGGCCAGGCACCCCGGGAGCTCCCGGGCCCCCCCTCCCGGCAGGCCACTACTTGCACGGGAGAAACTGACACAGTCACCTCACCTCCCTCCCCTTGGCCCCCCAGGTGCCAGGATTCCCGGGGAGCCACTGTGTGGCTGACAGCGTGGAAACACATCCCTGCACACCTGGAGGGGCACGTCCGGTGGGGCAAGGCCCCCAGCCCTGGGCCTCCTCCATGGGCTCCCCCTGCCTGGACCTCCTCACCCGTGTTATAGCCCCTGGGACCCCGGGAGCCGGGCAGTGCCGGGAAGGGCCTGGGGCAGCCTGCAGGTGGGTCCTGGGGGACCGGTAAGGGCCCCGGGGTGGGGGCTGCATGTCGGTGGCTGAGCCTGATTTTCCATCCAGTGCCCAGATGCCCAAAGAATAGCTTTCCAGGGGCCTCCATGGTCGAGCTGGGGGCCCTCCATCTCCACAGGGTCAGTCTGCCGCTCAGGGGTGCGGGAGGCTCCAGGCAGGGACCCCACACCCCCAGGCCCTCCCCAGGGCCCTGCACCTGTGGAGCAGCTGCTCTGAAGCTGGAGCTGTGCAGTGCTGTGGGGGTGCCCTCTGGGCCGCCCTCCCTGGGGTCCCAGGGCCCTGGGTGGCTCAGCCTCCACGGGAGCCCGATGGGCTCAGCCTAGGGAGGGTGTTGGCCCGTGAGCCGCAGGCAGCTCCCACCTGGGGGGCCAGCCGGGAGGACCCTCCTTCTGGATCTGGAGGCTTCAAGGGGGAGGTGGTTTTGTGGGTTTTGGGGTGATACGAAATAGCAGGCAGTGCCCAGACATCCACCTCTGATTGCAAGCGCTGCAGTGGCTCCTTCTCTGTGCGGGGACCAGCAGGGTGAACACCACAAACTCACCCAATCCTCCCCACTGCCCTGGGGTGGGCGCCCCAGGACTCCCTTCTGACAGATGAGGAAACTGAGGCACAATCCAGTGAGCAGCTGGCTCGGGACCCAGGTGGTCTGGCTCCCCCCACTCCAGCCGACAACATAGAAGAGGAGCCGTCAGGGGCGCCGAGCCCGAGGACCCCGGGGATGGATGGAGGTGGTGACGGGGGTGGGGGGCACCCAGCAAGCAGGCAAAGCATCTGGAGTCCCAAGGGTGGGGGCCGCTGGGGCCTCTGCACCCTGTACCCCCTCCTCAGAGAGTGCACAGAACCCCGCCCTGTACCCCAGCCTCGTCCTGCAAATGGAGAAGCCAACAAAGTACATTCCTGCCTCGTGCAGCCACACTACGCAGCGGTGCAGGGGGCAGGTCCAGCCGCTTTCCCGCTCCTCGGCCTTGTTCACCACCAAGCGAGGGGCTGGCCTTAACCGCCCAAGCCCCTTCAGCTTGGCCCGTCTGTGCGCTGCCAGGGACCAGTCACACCGGCCTGTCCGTGTGTCCATCACAAGAGCCCACACCTGGGGGTCCAGCTGTCCAGGACCCGCGGTCAGTGGTGCAGCTGATGGGCAGTCAGACAGCAGGCGAGTGGAGAGGGAGCAGCCTCTCCTGCAGGTGCCCCGTGTGGAGGTAGCTCAGTGCAGGACTGACCGAGGGAGCTGGGGAGGAGGTGGGTGGCCGCTGTGTCACCTGGAGGCAGGCAGCTTTCTGCGGGTGCTGTAGTTCCTGGGGGCAGCCATGCCGGGCTTGGCTCGGGGGTCCCCAGCACGGGTCCCTGGCCAAAGCTGCTGGCAGGCAGACTCCTTGAGCACGTTGGCAAAAACTTCCCTGCCTTGGTCTCTTCTGAGGACCTGTTTGGACCTTCCAAGCCACAGCCCACCATAAACTGAGGGACTCAGGGGGACCCTCCCTGTGCACCCTGCCCAGCTCCCCGGCCCCACTAAGGCCCTGTTCCCCCATACTCCCATGCCCCTCTCCTTGCCCTGGTCTCATTGGGGCCCCCACAGCCCTCCTCACTGGCTGAGGGTGCACCCCACCCCTCTTAAATAAATTGGTGAGAGCCTAGAGGCAACTTGTCTGCACGCATCTAAAACAAAAGCCCGCTTGTCTGCACGTGTCCAAATCGCCCACACACGCCCCAGAAGAGTATCTGTGAGGCAAGTCACCAGGGCCGCTCCAACATCACACAACTGCTACGACGCTCAGACACTCTCCTGGCTCTGGGCTGTCACAGGGGCAGCTGCCTGCCCACATGGGGCTGGCAGGGCCCCCTCTTAGATTTGCCAGGTCTCTTGGACCTCTGCGCTCTGGACAGCAGGGCGCCCGCCCCGGAGGGCTTTGGAGTTTGCTGGCTGGTCCAAGCCGGCTGCACCTCAGGCCAAGCCTACTTCCTCCTGAGGTTGGGGTTCACCAGCACTGTGCAGGTGGCGCTGACGAGGACTAAAGGGGTAACATGGGAGTGTCCCAGCCCCTGGGCAGCCGGAGTCCTTTCCACAGCCCCCATGCTCCGGTGAGCTGCTGCCCACCCGCCCTTCTCTGGTTTCTGCCTGCCCTGTCTCAACCCTTGGTGAATTGTTAGTTTCCTCAGGTTTCTCTGTCCCCCCTGGGCTGGAGGGTGGGCCCTGCAAGGACAGACCTGGTGCCACAGGGCCCCAACACATCCCCACACATCCCCACGCCGTCCACTGCAGCCGCCACTGGCCATAGGCCATCCTTGAAGGGTCCAGTTGGAATTGCAATGTGCTGTGGGGTGAGATGCATCCCAGATTCCAAGGGCTTAGTAAAAAAGAATGCAAACTATCTCACTAGTAATTCTCATAATGATGGCATGTTGAAATGATCATAGTTTGGGATAAACAAAATAAAGTACTAAATGAATTTCTTTTAAGCTTTTTTAATGTGACTACAAGAAAACATGAAATTAGACATGTGGCTCACATTCTGTCTTACTGGTTGATGCTGGACTAGACATTTAATTGATGTCCGCTGAGCCAATGAGGGAGTTGCAGCTACTATCGTTAGTGCTCTCTTGGGGGGCATAACGTGCTGCTCATTACAGTGTGGCCACTCTAGGGGTTTGCTGGATGAATGAGCTGGATGGATGGATGGACGGATGGATGGATGATGGACACATGGATGGATGGGTGGATGATGGCTGATGAGTGGATGATGGATGGTTGATGGATGGATGAAAGGTGGATGGATGGATGATGGATGGATGGATGATTGGTGATGGATGGACGGATGATGGATGATGGATGGATGGATGGATGGATGATGGGGGATGGATGGATGATGGGGGATGGATGGATGGGGGATGATGGATGGATAGATGATGGATGTACGGATGTGTGGATGATGGCTGATGAGTGGATGATGGATGGTTGATGGATGAAGGGTGGATGGATGGATGATGGATGGATGGATGGATGATTGGTGGTGGATGGATGGATGATGGGGGATGGATGGATAGATGATGAGGGATGGATGGATGGGGAGATGGATGGATGGCTGATGGCTGATGGATGGATGGATGGATGATGGATGGATGGTGGGTGATGGAAGGATGGATGGATGGATGATGAAGAGGATGTGATGGGCGATAAGGTTGGGTCCTCTGGGAATGAGGTCTGGGTGTGAGCCTGCCTTCTACCCCCAGGATGCTGAGAGCCTGTCTCTGCCACCACTGAAGACCAGGTACACTAGACACTCTGGTGGGTCCTGGGAAGGGCAAGAACCACCCCCCCTCTGAGCCTTGAAGGTCTCATCTCACCACTACATACTCCTGGCCTTTCTGGAAGGATCTGCTGTATGGCCAGTTGGGGTCCTGGGCTGCCTCCCTCCTGGCCTCTGACAAGTGCCCTGGGTAAGCCCCGGGTCCGAGGCTGGTGCAGTGAGCCCTCTCCAGCCACCTGGCCCTTTCGATGGTGGGACCCCGCCTGGGGACAGGTGGGGCACACAGCCCGATCCCTGCAGAAACCCCCAGCCAGGAACAGCCCGCGCCTCCCTGGCTTAGAAGCAGCCGGCTGCAGACCCGTGACAGTGTTTTTCATATTTTAACTTGTCCACATTCTTTAATGACCTGAGGCAAGTGCCAAGGAATTAGTCACTGAACCCCAGCAGAAGGGCTGATAGCATCTCTGGGCCAAGCAGCAACAAGGCCAGAGGGAGCCCGGGCGGCTCCTGGCAGGCCGGCCCCGCGCGCGGGAGTTTTAACGCCACGGAAGGAACATCTGCTCTGCACTGAGCAAACTCGGAAACCTGTGGCTTCGTCCACTTGTGGGCGAAAAGGTGCCCCCAGGTCCCTGGCAAGTGGTGTCCGAGTGATTCCAGGGTGCACCTTGCTCTGCTCCGTGCCCCGGCCTCCCTGAGAGGCCCGGCTCAGCAACGCTGGGGTCCCCGCGCCCTGGAAGCCCCCCAGGCCCTCCCCCAGGCTTCCGTGCCTGCTTTCCCCAGGACGCTCCCACCCTCCCACCCTGTCTCTGGGCTGGGGGACCGTCGGACGCCCCAGAGCGCAGGCAGATGCTTTGTCCTTTTGCTTCTGCTGCGGCTGCCGCTTTGAGTGCAACTGGGAACCCACAGATCAGAAAGTGCGGGCGCCTCCAGCCACGCAGCCTCCCCCGAGGGCCCTGGGACACCCTTTCCCCTGCCGGGCTGGGGGACTCTGCCCCCGAGCGAGCTTTCCAGCCCCCTGGCCCCCGTGCCTGGTAGGGGGCTCCCACTTCGGACCAAGCTGCCGAGGCCGGGGAGAGGCCTGCATTCGCACAGAGGCCAGTCCAGCAGCGGTGGCCCCACACAATCCGCACGGAAGCGCTGGAGGGTCCCCCAGAACCCAAGGGCCCCCGAGAGCCGGGGCAAGACCCACTTGGCAGCAGGGAGAAACCTGGGCAAAACCAGGGCTTTTTTGGTTTGTTTTGCTTCCATTAAGAACTCTCAAGATAGTGGGCTAATTGGGACACGCCTGGCCCGCGGCGGCCTGCGTGTGTCTACATGCGTGCACAGGGTGCCTGGGCCCCACCCCGGACGGCCGCGAGCAGGCGGGGGCCGGGAGCCGGCGGGGGGCTGCCTCCGGGGCCCCGATGCCTCGTGGGTGCGCTGAGGGGGGCAGGAGCTCGGGGAGGCGGCCGGGGCCAGGGGAGTGCGTGTCCCTCACAAGAGGTGACCAGAGATGGGTGGACGAGACCCCCAGAGCCCCCAGCTCCCTCTCCGGGACCAGGCAGCCTCGGGGAACGATCACCTGTGCCCCCTGCACCCCTCAGCTATTTGCTCCGCAAACGCAAATCCGGCTGCTCCGCCGGGGGGCCAGTGGGCTGGGCAAGGGAGACCTGGGAGCGGGTGTCCCCCCCGTCCAGCGCCGAGCAGGTCAGGCCTGGCCTCCGGGGTCCGGGGCTTCGGGGTGGGGCCCCAGGGGGCCTGGTCCGCCGGGGACGCCTCCCTCCACCACCTGCCCCGTGGTTGGGGCTGGGGACGGCCGGTCAGAAGGGGACATGGCAGTGTCCCCAAGCCAGCTCCTGGTGGGTGGGGGTGGAGGAGAGGACGACTGAATGATGACGCCCCTTGCGGGGTCCCCCAGACCCACGTTGCTCCAGCCAGGACACCGACTGGGAGGGAAGTGGCCTCTGGGAGCACATGGACATCAGCGGACCCCAGCCCCGGGCCGGGTGGTTGAATGAGGTCCTGCCTCTGAGAAGCAGCCACAGCAAGGCCCTCGAAAGCTGACTGGGCACGTCCAGGTGCTGATCACGGGGCTTGGGTGTGACCAGCTTCGGGAGGGGCCCCCAGCCCATCGACAGGGACCCCTGCCCACCCCGGGCCAGGCAGGAGCCAGGCAGGAGAGGACACTCTCGGGCTTCCTAGAGAAATCGCCAATGACACTGATTCCAGCACACCCAGTGCTGCCCGCTGGGCATTTCCTGAAGGCCTGGCCTGGGGCTAAGCAGGTGACACGGGGACTTCTCTCAATCTCACACTAGGAAACTGAGCCTCAAGGGCTCCAAGACTCCCCAAGGCCCCCCAGCTGGCAAGACCCCAAGCAAGAGCCGGATGAGGCTGCTCTGACCACAGCCTCACCCTGGACCCCGAGATCTGCCCCAGACCCGAGAAAGGAGGAAGGGGTGGGGGCAGTGGGCACAGGAGGGTCACTGGCTGGCAGCCTCAGCCTGCGGTCACCCCATCACCCCACGGGGGCCCCTGGGGCACATCCCAGCCTAGAGCCCTCGGAGGCAGCCGGGGTTCAGGCACGGGCGCGGGGCGAGGGGGCTGCAGGAAGTGCTGGAGGGGGCTGTCCGGGTGGCAGGGGCCCCAGCTCAGCCTCCTCCCACTCCGTCTGTGACCGGGCGAATCCTGGGGTCCCAGCTGTGAAGCGGGGGGGCTTTGGGGCCCACATGGGTGTTTAGCACCCAGTCGGGGCCCCGGGTATCCTCTCCCAGTCAAGGTGGGTGGCCCCTTGTGGGGGGTTGGGGGGTCCCAAGAGGGGTCAGGGGGCAGCCTGGGGCTACCCATCTGCAATGGGGGGCCCTTCTGGGCACCCCACTATCCCACTGTAGCATCCTCGGAGCCAGACCCCTCTGCAAGGAAGGTACAACCTCCTGGGTCCTTACCGGGGTGGGGAGAGGGACAGATGGGCCCCCCAGGATGGGGCAGGGAGAGCCTCAGCCTCAGAGAGGACAGGCCAGCCCCCCGCACCTGCTGGGACGCTTGTGGGGGCCAGGAGGGCCCAGAAACAGTCACCATCAGCTTCCCGTTGCAGGGGGCCCTCGTCCAGGGGCCAGCCTGGCTCGACACTGTGCCGTGTGCCCACAGACCCTCCAGGTGGGCTCACAGCTCCCGCCCCCAGGTGAGAAACGGAGGCCGGGCTGGTCGCACCGCAGAGCAGGGACGGGGACCCAGGGCAGCTGTCCCTCCACGCACACAGGGAAGAGGCGCCAGGCCCGGGAGGGGGAGAGGCTCGGGTGGGCCTTGCCCTCCAGTGGCCTGGGCATCAGCCCCTCAGGGCGGGCATTGGGCTCTGTCTCCCTCCCCGTGCCCCCGGCACCCGGCACGGAGCTGATGTGCAGGGGCTCTAGGTTGTATGTAAATGGACCCCCAAACCCATGCACGTCCTCCACACCCCCTCTTAGGAGTCAGAGGCAGGACTGGGCCCCGGTGGCCCTTCAGGAGCCCCCGGAGGAAGCAGCTACAATGTCTGCTGACCACTGTCCCTGTCACCGGAGCCCCGGGCCAGGGGTTGTATGACTGCCGGCGGACACTGTGGGGATGGGGGCGTCTCCCGCTCCCTCCCCTCCTGCCCCCACCCCTCGGGGACCACCACCCGAGCAGCCAGCCGGCGCCGCGGGACCCAGGGCTCAGCTGCGGAAACCCGGTCATCTCGGGCCGGCCCCTTGCCACCACCCCACGCAGCGTTCACTCTCGTGGTAAGCTAGATTTTGCGTACAAGCGTATTTTAAATTTGCGAACATCTCAAATGGTTTTTTGGAAGCAGGCGGAAACGAATTATTTTTTAAAGTCTGTGTCTGGAATCCCTCCTGCTCTGCCCCTCTCTCTTCCCTGCATCCAGGGCCCCCCGAGCAGACGCCGGGATCCCGAAACAGGCGGCAGAAGCAAGAGCAGAGGGGGGTTTACAGCAGCACAAGCGCATGGCAAACAGAGGTGCCCCCAGTGCCATGCACAGCACCCTCCAAAATGAAACCTGCCTTCCTGGTGGAAACGCCAACAGAGAAACCTGCCAGCAGAACGACTGGCCATCGCCCCCAAGGCCCCCTGGTTTCAGCATCCACCTGTCTGGGGAGGGGCCTGGAGGGGGGGGCGTCTCAGCCCGTCCCTGCGCCGAGCCTGGCAGGGGCAGCCGGGAAACGCTGGGCACACGCCGATGCAGGAAGCGTCCGTTTGTCCCCTGCTCGTGGGACACAGAGATGCAGAAGGTGGAATTCCTGCCCCCTGGGGTGGTGACAGCAGCCCCCCGAAGGGCTGTCTCCCAGCCACCTCTGCACCCCCCGTCTTGGAGGAGGAGGGATTCTAGGATCCCAGCTGTCCAGGGAGAAGAAACCCCCACGGAGCCGGCCCTGCCGGGAGAGCCTCTGACCCGGGGCCGGGGCTCCTGGCGGGCACAGCCCTCCTGGCGAGGCAGGACGCTTCTGACACTGAGCACCCATGCCACTGGGCCCTCTGCCTGGGCACCCCCCACCCCCCACCCCAGATCGTCGCTGGACTCTCTTCCCTCCTCCCCACACACCAGGTCCCGGGAAAAGGCTCCCCCCCGGCCCCCCAGCACCCCCGCCCTGCTCCGCTTTTCCTCCTGGGTATGGTCGCCACCTGGCCGCAGGCACCCCAAGTTTTTCCTTGCTGAGTCTGCTCCCTGTCCTGGAATAGGGGCTCTGAGCAGCTGGCAGAGACGCGTGTCTGTCCCCCACCCCGTTAGCTACCGCAGGGCGTGGGGCAGGCCCTCGGAGATCATTCACAGAGGCAGGGTGTTTGGGGTCCCGGGTCTGGCCTCGGGCGGGGGGTCAGCCAGGGGCTCACTCCATCCTCGGCCCTCGTGGGAGAGGGAGCTGGAGTCCTCGGGCTCCCCGAGGAGGCCGAGAGCAGACTTTTTGTTTTTTAAAGTTGGAAACGCTTCAAGCTCCCTGATCTCTCCGAGGCATGTCTGAACTTGGGGTTCCAACCTCACCCCAAGGTGAGTGACTGACACGCTGTCTGGCTTAGGTCTGGAGATAACCCATCCCACTCGGGGTGAGACCTCCATCCCGCTGGTGCTTCCCAAAGCATCTCCCGGAGTCTGTGATTAAAGCGATGGAAATGCCAACAAGATTCGACTTGTGCTCGGGGGAAGAGGCTCCCTCTCCTCCTGCAAATATGCACACAACACCCTCTCCTTTCACCCCCGGCTGAGTCAAGGCCTTGCCCAATCTCACCGGGCCGAGTGGAACTTTCCACACCTCACGCCGGGGAAACGTGCCCCCAGAAACCCCACTTGGCTGCCGAGACGTGTGTCTGCAGGACCACGAGGCCCGGGGCTGCCAGCACCTCCAGCTGCAGACAGCTCACTGCTGGGGACGGGCACGGGCAGTGGGTGGGCACGCAGGCGCACGGCCTGGACCCCAGAGCACCCGCACAGGCTCCCAGAGGCCTTGCAGCTGAGCTCCTGGAGAGGCAGGAGGCTCGGGACACACGGACTTCGCTGAGCCACCTGAAGAAGGATGCTAGGAACTTGAAACAAAGGCGGGGACACTCTGTGACTGGTCGTGGGGAGAAGGTGTAGTTCCCGGGGCTCGGGAGTGGCGATCCTCTCTCTCTCTGAGCACCACCAGCTGGCAGTTAGCCCTCCCACCTCATTGCCTGCTGCCCCTCATCAGGTGCCAACCTTGACATCCAATACACAGGCATGTACACTCCCCTGCCCTGTCGACCCATCCATCCACCCATCCATCCATCCATTAATACATCTAGTCACCATCTATCCATCCATCCACCCATCCATCTACCGTCTTCCATCCACTAATCCATCCATTCATCTTCTATCCATTCACCAACAATCCATTCATCTGTCATCCATCTATCTACCCAGTATCCATCCACCTGTTCACCACCCACCCATCCGTCAATTCATTAATCCATCTATTCACCCTCTATCCATCCATCCATCCATCCATCCATCCATCCACCCATCCACTATCCACACTCATTTACCCATTATCCATCCACCATCCATCCATCTACTAATCCATCCACCCATTTATCCATCTGTCTATCCATTCACCATCTATTCATTTACCTGTCATCCGTCTATCCACCCACTATCCATCCTTCTGTCAACCACCCATCCATCCATCCATCCATCACCCTATCCATTCACCATCCATCCATTCACCTGTCATCCATCCATCTATCCATCCACTATTCATCCATTTATTTGTCCACCATTTACCCATCCACCCATCCATTAATCCATCTATTCATCATCTATCCATCCATCCATCCATCCACCCATCCACTATCCACATTCATTTACTCATTATCCATCCATCATCCATCCATCTACTAATCCATCCATCCATTTATCCATCTGTCTATCCATTCACCATCTATTCATTCACCTGTCATCCATCTGTCTATCCACCCACTATCCATCCTTCTGTCAACCACCCATCCATCCATCCATCCATCACCCTATCCATTCACCATCCATTCATTCACCTGTCATCCATCCATCCATCCACTATTCATCCATTTATTTGTCCACCATTTACCAATCCACTCATCCATCCATCCATTAATTCATCTATCCATCACCCTATCCATTCACCATCCATCCATTCACCTGTCATCCATCCATCTATCCATCCACTATTCATCCATTTATTTGTCCACCATTTACCCATCCACCCATCCATCCATCCATTAATCCATCTATTCACCATCTATCCATCCATCCATCCATCCACCCATCCACTATCCACATTCATTTACCCATTATCCATCCACCATCCGTCCATCTACTAATCCATCCATCCGTTTATACATCTGTTTATCCATTCACCATCTATTCATTCACCTGTCATCCATCTGTCTATCCACCCACTATCCATCCGTCAATCACCCATCCATCCATCCATTCATCACCCTATCCATTCACCATCCATCCATTTACCTGTCATCCATCCATCCATCCACTATTTATCCATTTATTTGTCCACCATTTACCCATCCACCCATCCATCCATCCATTAATTCATCTATTCACCATATACCCATCCATCTGTCCATTCATCCATTAATCTATCTGTCCACCATTCATCCATCCATTCACCCACCCACCCATACATTCACCCATCTATCCACCTATCCACCATCCATCCATTCACTCATCATCCATCTGTCCATCCATCTACTCATCGTCTATCCATTCACTAATCCAGCCATCTGTCAATCCATCTATCTGACCACCCACCATCCATCCATTCACCCATCCATTCATCTGTACATCCATCCATCCACCACGTATCTGTCCACTAATCCATTCATCCATCCACATCCATCAGTCTGTCCATCACCCATTCATTTACCCATCCATCCATCCACTATTCTATTAACGCATCCATCTGTCCGTGTCTGTTTATGGACCTCTCCGTTGTGCACATGCTAACCAGGCCTGCACCAGACCCTGTGCCGGATGCTGAGTTCTCCGAGGGGACCAGTCAGCAGGATCACTGCCTCCTGGAACGCACATTTCACTGGGAAGACAGAGGACAGGAACACAGAGGAGCATTTGGCCTGTGACAAGTGCAATGAAGGCCACAAAGAGGCAACACAGGGAGTCACGGGGTGCGGCTCCTTAAATAGCCCTCTGTGAGGAGGTGGGTGCAGGTGGGATTGCTGGGACACTGGGTGTATTTGGGGGCCGCGCTGGCAGGGGCCCTAATAAACAGATTTGAGGTGCTGCAGGAAGGGGGTGTCCTCGAGCCTCAGGAGACGGAAGGCTGGTTTCCGTCAGCTGAGATGCAGCTCATTGCCCTGCGGAGGCCCCGTCTGGGTCTGTTCAGTTTAAGATCCCGCTGGACACCCAGAGGGGAGGCCGACGGGGTGCCTGGGGTCCAGGGGGAGGAGAAACCGGGGAGAAGCCCGAGGAAGTAGCGTGGGTGTGCCCAGCACAACGAGCCCTGGTGAGTGGGGGTGATGAGGGGTCTCCGTCCCCCCAAATACCCCTGCAGCCTCCTGTCTTGAGCAGCTGCCTGCTCTTTCTCAGCCCCCCCTCAGGGCCCGACGCCTGGGAAGGGGCTACATGCCACCCCCCAAGCCCTGCTCCCCATTGGCCTGCTCTGGGTCGGCTCTGTGCTCTCCGAGCGGCCGGAGCTCCTCCTGCAAGGCCTCCCCTGCAGTCCCCCATATCGCACCCATGGGCAGTGTCCCCCAGGCGGCCACCCTCCTCCTGCACCCCCTTCTCCTGGAGTCTGAGGCTCTTGCTCGTCCTCTTCCTCCCACTCTGCCCCCTCCGACGCTGGGGCACTCGGGGCTCAGCTCTCCCTTGGGCTAATCTTCCCGCCCCCCCAGTGCCCACCCAGCCCTGCCTTAAATACCCCCTCCCCGCTGGCCGCCCCAAGCTCCCTGCCCACCGCGCCCCTGCCCTGAGCATCCAAGCGGCTGCTCCCCCTCCTGCCCCCCAGCACTACTCGCTTTCTGGACCAAGCACCTCCAGGCATCTCATCTCCCCAGTTGGCAGAGCCCCCGTCTAGGAGGCCCCCAACGGAACCTGGGTGCAGTCCCTCAGCCCCGGGCTTCCCCGAACCCAAAGTCACCATCAGAAGCCGCCCCACTGCGTCCCACCACCCACCACGGGCCCCGCCGTGCCCCCACCTCCCCGCCCAGCTGCTCCTCCTGGCCCCTCTGCCCCCACAGCGTCTGGCAGTGGTCCAAGCCCCCCTGCAGCCAGCAGGGTCTTTCTGGGGTGCAGGTCAGGTCCCCCCACTCTGGTGCCCTTTCCACAGCATCCAGTTAACTCAGGACCACACTCACCTCCAGTCACAACCCATGAAGGCCCACACAAGCAGACCCCCCTCCTGCAGCCCCCTCCCCTTCCTGCGACCCCATCCCCTTCCTCTGGCCCCCTCCCTCTCCTCTGGCCCCCTCCCCCCCTGCCCTCTCTGAAACCCCCAGGCTCCTTCTGTGCCTCGGATGTGCCAGTTCAGCCTCCCCCAGGCACAGTCAGGGGCCAGCCCCCAAACAAACCCTCTGTAAATCCAAGGAAAATGGGTGCCTGGAGCAGGAAGCCAAAGGGGTGGCAGCAGGCCCAGAAATGGGCAACAGCTGAGAGTGCCACCACCCCAGGCTGGGGGCAGAGGGCACAGAGGGCATCCAAGGTCAAAGGCCGGGTCACCCAGAGGAAGCCGGGGCAACGACGGACCATAGGAAGGAGCTGGAGCCACGGAGAAGGGGCTGGAATTCCCAACTTCTCCATCCTCCTCCTGCCCTCCCACCAGACTGACCCGCTGGAAGCCACCGACACGGAACTGGGGCCCCAGGCTGGCTGTCCCGCGCCCCGAAACGCAGAGCAGGGGAGGTGGGGAAGGGCCGGAGGGCCAGCAGCCATGACCGGCCCGGCTTTGCAGGGGCTGTGCCCGTCTGGAACGCTCTCTCCCCACCTCTCCCCACCCCCAAGCCCCCTGCTGTTTGGGTGTCTAGCAGGAGATCACACCCTCAGCGGGGTCTTCCCCACCACCCTCCAAAGCAGCACCCCACATTACCCCGTTTCGTTGTCATCTCAGATGATTCTGCCTGTCACGTTTGTTTATTCACACCATCACCCCTGATGGACCGAACGCTCCTGGGTTGGGAGTTGGGGTCACTAACCCCTGGTCCCCCCAAGGCCCCGGGGGTCACATCCAGACCCCTCCTGCCATACTGCTCCACAGCAGGGGTTGTGCCCCCCACCCCGTCTCAGGTGTCAGGAGCCCCATGCTCTCCTCCTCCTCCCCTTTCTGCCGCCGTCCCTCACTGCACGAGGTCTAATGGGCACCGCAAACTTGGCACAGCCCAGCCCTGGCCCTCGCGTCCACCGCAGCCGCCCCTCAGCAGCTTTCTCCACCCTGTTTGCTCGGGCGCAAACCACGGGGTCCCCTGCACCCCACTTCCCTCACATCTGCCCCTCGGCAAACCCTGTAGGCTCTGACGGCCACCCCCACTGCACCCATGGCCCAAGCACCAGCGACACCCCCTGCCCTGCCTCGTGGCCCCCAGCCCTGCACCCCAAACACAGTGGGGGCTCAGAAAATGTCGCTTGGCTCCCACCCAGGCTTCCCTCGAAGCCTTTCCCAGAGGCTGCACCTTCTGCAGGAATGGGGGGCTGGCCCAGCCCCGCATAGCTCCCCACCCCGGCACACGCTCTCCGTTCTCCTGCCGAGCTGCCCTGCTCTCCTGAGAAATGACCTGTGTGCAACGAGCCGCGGGCAAGGGCCTCAGGATGGATGGACCGTGGGGACAGGACAGGATGATCCCTCAGGACCCAGCTCACGAGGACGAAGCTGCAGCCAAGACGGACCCGAGCCCCTCCCCAGAGAAAGACGAAACGAGGTGGCGGCGCCCAGCTGCCTGGCAGCCTGGTGCACAGAAACTTTGAAAACAGTGACCCAGCGGGGAGGCTGGTAGGGGTCCCTGGGCACCCACCTGAAAGAAGAAACCTGCAATCTGGGAGGTTGGGGGGGTTTCCGGTCTGGAGAAGTCAGAGAACCCAGAAGCCAGGGGTCAGTGCCCACTGTGCGGGCCCGGGCGGGGGCTGAGTGGTCTCCAGGGCTCCCCAGTCTGAGGGTGCTTCTGGGCCTGGCCTGTGCTGTGGCAGGGGGTCCGCCCTTGTTGGGAAGAGCCCCTTCGGTGTCGCGGCTGGGTCCAGGTGTGGACGGACCCCAGAGGTGGGAGCCCAGACTCAGGTGTGCTCGGCCGGCTCCTGGGAGGGAGGTCGGTGAAGGGAGGGAGGGCACGGCCGAGCCCTTAAGAGCAGCCCCCCAGCCGACGTGAGGCCCTGGGAGTGGGGCAGGGTCAGCCCCAACCCCGAGTCCAGAGAGGGAAACCAAGGCCCAAAGCCACAGCCAAGACTGACCCGGCACCCACACTCTCCGGCTGACAGCGCTGGGACCTGGTGGGGGCCCGGCCCTCCCGCACCTGGATGGGCTCACGGCACAGCCCTCACACCCCCACTGGAAAGACAGGACGGATGGACAGACGGACGGCACCCTTGCCTGGGGCCAACTCTGCTCATTCCACATTTCTCTGAAGACGCTCTGGGCCCAGGGCCGCTTGCCCCCTTGCCGTGTTTTCATTCAGTGCGGGGGCACCAGGGGCGGGACAGGCAGGCAGGGACCCCGGCCACACACTAGGAGGGTGCAGCCCCCTGCCCCCAGCACGGCCGGCCTGGGCACCGCGTCCCCCTGCCCGCGTCCCGATGCGTGGGGGCTCCGCTGATGCGGCCAGGGCGCAAATCAATGACTGCGTGACTGACCAATGAGCCTCGGTCCTCCTGGGCGCCTCAGGAAAGCAGGGGGGCCATGGCGGGGCGGCCTCGGCTGGGGAGGGGGCCCCGGGAAGGCGCCTGCTCGCCACTCGCTGCATCCTCCTGGGGGTCCCGGCCTGCTGGCTTCACTCCAGGGGAAACGCAGTTCCCATGTCCTGCCACCCCGGCTTCTCTGGGCAGGGCAGGGACGTGGCCCCAGGGCCCAGGGGCTTCTGGTTCCGGACCCCCGCCCAGGGAGGCAGCCCTGCCGCCGGCACCCGTGCTGCTGTGTCACATTCTGTGGGGGCAAGGCTGCTCCCCCAGGGCCCCAGGCTGCACAGGGGTGCCAGATGGCAGCGTCTTGGGGGAATGAATGAGTGAAGGCATGAGTGAATGAATGACAGAAGGGAGGGATGGGGGCAAGGGAAGGCCCTGCTCTCCGCTACTGCAGCTTCTCACGCTGGGCCACGCCCTTCCCCAGGTGGGCTCGGCCAGGGCGGAGAGGTGGCTGCGTTCCAGACTCGAGTTTCAGTGCACGGAGCCAGAGACCCGGTCAGGCGGTGTAGACGTCACTCGGTCAGGCAGTGTAGACGGTCACCCACATTTCCTCCACATGCCCAACCACACACGCACACTGCACTCTGCCACAGCCTTGCCTGGGAACACACCCAGACTTACAAATGCACGCACACTCATCCCAACACACACACACACGTACCTAAGACACACACACCTGTCCCAACACCCATGCACCCAACACACACACACACTCATAACACACACGCAACATCCAACACACACAGGCACACACCCAACACACATGCACACCCACACCCTCCACAACACACAAGCACATACTCATAGTCCCACATCCCCGCAACACACATGCACACACCCACAACACACACTGTCACCTACACATACATGTACCCACACGCTCATACCACAATCACTCAAACACACCTGTGCACACACCCATTCTAACCCACCCCACACTCAGGTGTTCACACCCACATAAACACATCTGCGCACACAGAAACACACATCTCTCTCCCATGTACACACACACCCTAACCAAACCCCCAGATCTTTGCGAGTTTTGCTCGAGCTCCTGTCCTCAGCTGGCAGGGCTTGGGGACAGCCTGGGCTCAGTCCCACTGTCCGTCCTGACCCTCTGTCCACTTGCCGTGTCTCCAGCGTGGCCCATGGCACCAGTGACCTGCTCTGTGGCTTCCCCGTGAGGAAGATGATGGCGAGGAGCAGCCTCCCAAGACACGGCCCGCTCAATTAGCAGCTGCTGACCCAACCCCCCAGGGCCCAGCACACCTGGAAACAAGCCCAGGTCTACGGGTTTGGTTCAGGGGACCAAGCCCACCCTGCAGCCCCCTCTCCACCCCTCCGCCAGCCCACCGCTGCCCTGGCCCTGAGGGAGCAACGGAAGCCTCTGGACTGGCTCGTGGCAAACCTCAGCCTGGGCTCCTGCACCGCTGCAAGTGAGCAGCTCCCAGGCGAGCAGGGCCCGGCTCAGGGCGGTGACAGCTGCGCACCCCGAGCCCCGGGAGCAAAGGCAGCCCCCAGGGGATGCCGGGGACGGCAGCTCGGGGATGCTGAGCCGGCGCAGAGCCACCAGCCCAGAAGCTGCAGAAGCCCCCGAGCCAGCACAGCCACCCTCGATCAGAACCCACACCCAGCGACCCCAGGGTGGTCCTCGCCCGGCCAGTGGGCGCCGGTCCCCTGAGCTGTCCCAGGACCAGCAGGTGTCCCAGAATCTGCGCGGTACCCGCCCCCAGAGCACTCAACCAGCCACCCCAGCTGGAGGAACCCGGCGAGCCGCCTCCACCACGGTGAAATCCCCCAGCCAAGACCCCCGAGAAGGACGGAGGGAAACAGGGTCCCCAAAATCAACCGGTGCACGCGTCGCACCTACCGCAGTGAAGTGCTGCATGGGGCCACTGACGTACAGCATGTTAGGTGTGCGGGGGTCCGGGCACGCGGGCGAGCTGGCACGCCACGGGCACGGGCATGGGGCCGGGGGGCCGGAGAGGGGAGGGGCAGGGTCGCGGCCGCCCGGCGGGGGGGTCCTGGCAGGAGCGGCGCGGTGCCTAGGGTGGCAGGGGCCGAGGATGCTCTGGGACATGGGGGTCGCGTGCGGGCATTCTCGCGGCTCCCCTCTCCCTGAATTCTGCCAACCTGCCGCATCTAACAACAAAACCCGCGGCCCACCCCCTTTATTCCTCATGACTATTCATCGCAGCCGGGGCAGGCCTCAGCTTGCCCAATGACACGTCGGAGCGCACCAAGGAGCCGCGGAGAGAGGGGGCGGCGGCTCCATCCTTCGGCCCCACCCCGGCCCCTCTCGAGAAGCCCCCAGCTACAGCTTTGGGGACCATGGGGATCCATCCCTGTGAGCAGCCTCTACTCACAGCACACGAGGGGGGCCCCTCGGCCCTGGAGACCTGGGTGCGCAAGGCTGGGCCACCCCAAAGGGCAGGGAAAGTGCTGCCGCCTTGAGGGACCCGTGGCAACCCCGGTGGAGAGGGCCTCCCTCCTGACCAGGGAACTTGGGGGTCCCCCAGAGAGTGGGGCCACCCCACAGGGCCCATGGCAGACCGCAGCCCTGTAACCACGGGGAGCCTGGGGACAGGAATGAGCAGCCAAGGCTCCACTCAGCAGGTTGAACCGGCAAACCCGGGGCCCAGAGGCTGCCAGCCCATGCCCGGGCAGCTGCCGGCCATGCCCTGCTCTTGCCCTGGAAATGGAGGGGCCTGGGAGGACCCCGGCCTGCAGCTGCGGCCTGGCCAGCTGTGGGCTGCATGGGGTCAGGGCCCCTCCCTCCCTCCCTGGGGAGCCTCACCCCAGCTCCGTGTCAGCCAGCCTTGGCATAAGGGGCCTCAGCCCCTTGGACCCCTGGGGGTGGGCAGGGCAGGGTAACAACAAATACAGCTCCTGCAACGGGGTGTGTGGACCGACAGGGCCCCAGTCCCCAGAGCACAGCCCCACAGCCCCAGCAGCAGCGTAAACAGCAGGGAGGTGCTGAAAGACGGCACAGAGACTCCTCTTCTTGCCACATCTCCCAAACCCCCTCCGTCTCCCGAACAGCTGGAGCAGCTGGGCCTGGGTCTGCCGGAGGGGCGCCTGGAGGCCTTGCCCACCCTGTGCCCACCATAGGCATGAGGAGATGTGCCCCAGGGCTGTTCCCCGAGGGAATGGGACAGGAGACCCCGGCCCAGGGGCCCCAGGGTCCAGGGGCGTAGGTCCTGCAAGCTTGGCCCCCGTTCTTGAACCCCACAACCCCACATGGCCTACGTCGCTCATTGTGAAAACAGGGAAAAGTGGAGGCAGTTTTGTGGACAAGTGGTCACAAAGGGGATCTACAGGGAAACCCTGGAGGGGTCTGGAGAGTGCTGAGGCCAGAGGGCCTGGGGTGGGAGGTGGCCTCCAAGATGACCCCCTGCCTGGGATGCTGCAGCCCGGGCCCCAGCCCACCCCAGGTGTGAAGCCCACCATGCACACAGGAGGGCCTGTGGGTCAGTGCAGCCCAGGGGGTGTCGCTGAGCCTTGCTCCTAGGAGGTTCTGGGGGGGGGGGGTAGGGAGCATCTGCTTTCCAAAGGCGGGGTCCCCCGAAGGGTGGGGAGGAGGCGCTGGCTGGACCCCCCAGGCCAGGTAGGAGAAGGGAGGGAGGGCCCTGGGTTCGAACCGTACCTGCCATGGCAGCGTGTGATGCTGGACAAACCTTCCCTGGGACAGAGCCCCTCCCCAGCCAAGGGACAGAAACCAGGTGAGGCTCTCAGTGCAGGGTCACCCCGGGGAAAGCAGTTGTTTCCTTAATGGCGTCGGGTTTGCAAATAACCAAAAGGTGGTGTGGAGAGAGTGGACAAAAGGGACAAAGAATGTGACGGGGTGAGAGACTCCAGGTTGGGTCCATGGGAGACGCCCAAGTGTGGGAGACTGAGACCACCCCCCAGGCCCATGCCCTGCAGAACCCCCTCCCCTTGACCGTGAGTGTGATGGGTGGCGCCCATGGTTAGAGTTCTAATGGGTGGGCGCCGAGTAGATCCAAAGGGAGAGCATCCGGGTGGGCCAGGCCTAATCAGGCGAGCCCCGAGAAGGAGGTGGAGAGGTTTGACGTGGGAGAAGGGCCCCAGCCGGAAGTCAGACCGCCGGGACATGGCGGACCCCAGGAGCTGAGAACAGGGGCCCAGGCTGACAGCCAGTGAGAAAGCAGGGCCTCGGTCCTGCAGCTGCAAGGAACAGAACCCTGCAACAGCCAGAGCCTGGAAGGGGGCCAAGCTCAGATGGCGGCAGCCCCGGCCGACACTGCCCGCAGCCTGTGAGGCCCTGTGCAGAGGCCCCAGTGAGGACACGCTGGACCCCAACCCCAGAACCCGGAAGGCAGTAAACGGGCTTCATTTTAAGCTGCCAAGTTCATGCTCATTTGTCATGCAGCATAGCTGACAAATACGCCCGGGGAGTGAGGGCCTCGAGGGGTCTGGAATCCGGCAAAGACCTCGGGCAGAGGACGGTCTGGGCTCCACGGTGACCTCAGGCACAGAGAAGGCTGAAGGATTCTCTGTGCTCCTGACCTCTGGCCTGCAGGGCCCAAGGCTGGGCCAAGGGGAAGCTGGCCCCGCAGGTGTGCCCTGGGCTGGAGGCCACCCAGTGGGAGGCCAGGGCAGGTTGGAGAGGTGCCTCACCCTGGTGGGAGCACAGAAGGCAGAGGAGCTGAGCCCCCACCATGCACACCACAATGGGGAGGAGCATGGACCCTGGCCTGAGAACTAGCATTGTCCCCACACTCTGGGGCCTCTGGACGACACAGCCTCTGCCCCAGAGCAGCACCGACTTCCTGGTGGTTTGGAGGACGGGTCAGGGGGCTGGGAGCTTCTGTCCCCGGGAAAGGGCCCCTCTCGGCTCAGCCCTCAGCGGCTTCCTCCCGGACGGCGATTGCTGGGACGGTGGGGTGGGGGCGCTGACTCCTGGGCACCTGGGCATTAGCGCAGTGCCACACTCAGCACGTGCCATCCGATGGCCCTGCTGGGCCGGTGGCCTTGTCCCACCTCGCAGGGGCGGCCCAGGTGCCCAGCGCTGGTGGTGGGTGGGCTGTGGGGTGGCGGAGTGGACCACGGTGAGCTGGGACCCCCTGCTCCTGGGCTGGCCCCGCCCCTCCTGGAGCTGCAGACCCCCCTCGGGAGGGAGGCGTCTTCCCCCCTGCCTCCGCGCCCCTGTGCCCTTGTCTGGGCTGGACGGGCTTCCTGACTATTCCGGACTGTTCCAACTCCCCCGAGTGTGCAGACAGGGCCTGTGCCCTCCCTTCCTCCGGGCCTGGGGAGCAGGGCCCCCTCCCCAAAGCCGGGAGACACGCCTTGTGGGCCCTCAGGGGTCTCGCCTCTCCCTAATACCTGAGCCCACGGTTCTAACGGCTGCGGTCCCCTGCGGGCCCTGGGCGGGGTGCCCCCCCCCCCCACGGCCACCTGTCCGCGACAGCTGCTGTCACCGCGGCGCCAGCAGCGGCGGGAAGAGGGGCGGGAGGGGGCCCCGGCGGCTGCGGGGAGGGCTGCCTGAGGCAGGGGCAGGGGAGCCTCGGAAAGGCTGGTGGGGAGGGGTTGCCTGCGCTCCCTCTGCCATCTCCTACGCCCCCTCCTTCCTCCTGAACCGTCAGAGCGTCAGGCGGGCAGGGGCTTCGGGAGGCTCTCGGCAGGGTCTGCCTGGCTCCCAGCAGTGGGTGCAGCCTCCCGCCCCCAGCTCCTGCCCCCCAGCCTGTCAGGTGCGCCACTGCCGCTCCCTGGGGGGTGCTTGGTCCTGCACGTGCTACCCACAGTCTGGGGTGGGGTGGGGGCCTGGGCACCTCCAGAACCCCCACGAGCCCCCCGACTGCACCCTCCAGGCCCCACAAGGTCCAGGGTTGGGTCACTCTTGGGCACGGCCCTTTAGATTTGGCCTCAGCCGACCGGCACCTGATCCCACGGGATGCGCATCCCAGCAGGCCTCCTCCATGTGGAGAAAGGGGCCTGTGCTCAGGGGAGACCCCCGGGGGGGCTGGACCACCTGAGCCAAAGGCCAACCCTGAGGGCGAGCATCCCCCAGGCCGGGCCCAGGAGGAAGGCGTGACGTGGGCCCTGGCTCTGGGGCTGGGGGTGGTGGGCGCCGCTGCTGCAGGTGTGCTGGGGAGGAGCCTCTGGGACTGGGCCCCTTGCCCTCGCCAGCTCACCCAGCATTTGTCACGTGCTCCCTGTGCACCGGGCCACACGGTAGGCTCCAGCCTCGGGACTCGGATCCGCTCGCGCCCCACCGTACAGACCAGGAACCGGAGGTCTCACCAAGGGCCGCTCACACAGCCAGGAAGGGGAGGGGTGGGGTTGGGCCCCATCTGGCCTCAGAGCCCCCACAACACGGCGGCTGACTGTTCTCACGGCCCGCCTGGGGGGCTGCACTCGGCTTCCCTCAGAGGCTCCCCACCAGCCCTATGGACCAATGGCTGCTGCCCAGTCCCTTCCAGCTCAGCTCCCTCTGCAGGGCCCAGGTGACAGAGGGGGTGTCAGTCCCAGGCCTGAGGCCCGAGGCCCGGCCCCTCCCGCAGGGCTGGGTGGTGGGTGCCCCGTACCCTGCACGCAGGCCCCACACGGCCTGGTCACCCCAAATTCACAGCGAGGCGCAGAGACGGGGGGACACGAGGGCATGGGTCCCGGGGCTCCAGGGGGTCCTCACAGCTACGTCTTCTGACTGTGGCGGAGATATTGCTCAGGAAACCACAGAGCTGATGGGAAGGGCTCTGCCTGATTTGACGGGAAGCCTGATGCAGATGAGGTATGGGGGGGATGGCGGACAGTACCCCATAAGAGCTGGGCCTGCCTGAGCCACGCCCCTTTCCAGGAGAAATGGGGCTGAGCCCCCTGCCCGGGCTGGGCAGATAGGGGCCAACAGCCTATCAGCACAGAGGGCAGAGCAAGCCGGGGTGGGGTGCTGCCTCTGGAGGAGGGCAGGGGTCTGGAAGGGGCAGGTGGGGGCACCCGGCAAGCACGCCCGGGGGCAGAGGGGGCCCTTGACCTCGGTTCCCAACGGCAGGGCTGACGGGGCCGGGGAACACGAGACAGCCCGAGGCCACCAGCCCAGGTCACCAGCCCAGAGGTGGGGCTAGGTCGGGACCCAGCCCCAAGGCGAGCGCAGTCCCTGTTACCTGTAGATGGGCAGAAAGGGGGTGACGGGGGCACGGGGCAGACACTCAGGCCCACCACGCAGGGCCAGGTGCTCCCCAGCACTGAGCTTCCGGGGGGACAGGGTCCTTGCAGGTGCCCTGGGGGCTTGCCTGCCCTCCACCTCCCAGTTCAGTCCAACCAAGGCTCCCTGGGTGCACCCCCACCCCAGGACCCCCCCAGCTCCCTCAGGGCCCCCTCCAGGTCCCCCACCACCCCAGCTCCAGTGCTCCGCTCCAGCACCCCTGAGCTCCCTCCAGACCCCCCCTCCAGCTCCTGCTCGGGGTCCCCACCCCCTCGGCTCCAGCACACCCCTCCGGCCCCCTCCAGGCCCCTGGAGGTCAGAGTGGCAGGGCCTCAGTGGCAGGGAGCGAGCATCAGGCTCTGCGGCCAGTGTACCCAACCCCCAGCCCCTGTGACCACCCCAAGCCAGTCCCTTCACCGCAGGTTGACGATGGCCACCCACTGCTGCCCAGGCTACTGTGAGGCGTCACGGTGGGTTTCGGCCATCTTGCGGCTCTCATGGCAGTTCCCAGGCCCAGGCTAAGTGCCCCACTGTCCCCCCGGCCATCCTGCTCCCCCAAGAATCCCCAGCTCCATGGAGCAAGCCCCTGGGCACTTGGGGCTTGTACTGGGAGCAGGTGGCTGCCTGACAGGTCGGGTGTCCTGTTTGCGGGGGTGCCAGGCCCCACCCTCAGGACCCCTGGTGGGTTGGGGGCAGCTGGTGCATCCCTCAGGCGAGGCCCAGACCTCTGGGCAGCAGACACCCCACTGAGCAGGGCGGGGAGCACATCCCACCCCCAGGGGACCCCACCTGCCCCCCACCTCCCCGAGCCAAGGACGCCCCTTCTGACATGGGGGATGGGGCCTCTCAGGGGTGTGAAACAGCTTCTGGGACAGACAGACATCCTGCACGTCTGCACTCAGGGGCTCGCCCTCTGGGAGCCAAGAGGGGCCGCAGATGTCCACGGGGGCCTGGGAGGTGAAGGCAGGACCCTCCCCTGAGAGCCGCCGGCAGTTCAGGGAGGGTCCAGGGAGGGCCTGAGGGACGGGCCCTGGCCCGGGGGGAATGTTCTAGAACTACACAGACTGGCACACCCACCCACCCTTTCCCAGCCCGTGCCTCAGCTCCCTCACCTGTAAGATGGGGCAGGAAAGGGCTGAACGTGGACAGCTTCCGAGGAAGCACAGCCCCCAGACCCAGCCTGAGGGGTTCCCAGGAGGGGACACTGGCTGCCAGAGCAGAGGACACGGGGGCCCCCGCTTTCTCCTTCCCACCCTGCACTGTTCCCCAGATGCCCGAGGTGGGTGAGCCACCCCACCCGAATGCCTCGGACTGGGCTGGGTGGGGGCGAGCAAGGACCTGGGATGGGGGTTCTCAGGGAGGGGGCTCAGGCAGGAAGGCGGAGGCTGGGCCACCATGCCCTCCCAGGCCCCAGGGCTGCCCGCACGGTCTCCCTCCTGCCGGCCCGATGCCCAATGCTGGATATCAGCGAGCCCTCCCCGGGCCACTCCGGGCCACTCCGAAGCCAGCACAGCCACCGTCCGGGGGGCCAAGGGTCCCGCTTTGCCTCCATGCTGGCCCCTTCTTGCCTGATATGTCCCTGTTCAGTTTGGGGTTTGTTTTCCCTCCGGTGCTTAGCACAGTTCCCTGGACAAGAGTCACCTGAGACACCCTGGGCCCTCGGCAACAAGCCTCGTGGGCAGACCTGGGCAGCCTGGGGGTCGGGGTGGGGGCTGCGGCAGGGCCCACCAGGGCCGGGGCTGGGCTCCCCATGACCACAGGGGAGGGCGCTGGGGGCAGCAGGCAGGGCTGGGCCTCCCTGGGCCAGGGTGCGGATACCCTCCGTGGGTGCTGCCACCTGCCAGCCCAGCTCTGGGCACAGCCAGGGCCTGGATGGCCCAAGAGGGTGGGGGCCTGGCCGCCTGGAAGCTGAGGCACTGCAGAGCTGCTCGTGCCCCTGCTCCTTCCAGCAGGGAGGGCAGGAGGAGCCCATCAGGAGGGTGGGGGGGGGGGCTCGGTGGCTGCCGCCTGCCCCCAGCCAGGCTCCCTTCCTCTGGAAACAACTTCTCACGCCTCCTTCCGGCTCCACTCCATTCCAGCCTGTCCCTGCTCCAGGGGGCGGGGACCCCATGACCCAGGCCACCGGGGCACAGGGTGGTTCAGAGATGGGCACACAACCACGTTCAGACCAAGGAGAGGCGGGTCTGCTGGACTAGGGGAAAAGGCAGGTCCTCTCCACGGCTGGGGGGATGCTGGTGGAGCCTGGTACCCTCCAGCACGAGGGGAGAGGCTGCCTAAGAACAAAGACGCCACAGGAGAAAGCAGGGCAAGGGTCAAAGAGAGGCAGCTGTTTGAGTACCTGCATCCAGCTGTGCCTGAAGCCCTTCCTTCCTCTAGATCCAGCCATGCCTGAAGCGATTCCTATACCTAGATCCAGCCATGCCTGAAGCCACCCCTACACTGGACTTACAGTTACATGAGCCGATATATTTCCTACTTTGCAATTTGTAAAGTCCTGAGAAACTCCCAGGGGAAGCAGCACATCCGAGAGCCCTTTCCCGGCTCTGCTGGGCTCCGAGTCAGGTCAGTTCACATTTACATCCGCAGCCCCCGTCCTCCGCAGAGGGTGCCCCACTCACCATGACAGACGTGGCCATGTCCTGCAGGTGGAAGGCATCCATGTCGGCCGCCGCACCGCCCACTGCCTCGTTACTCCCCCGGCTTGACTGCGGGAGGTCAAAGTAGGTGCTGTCCGGCTCCCTGGGCCGGGAAGAGGAGACGGAAGCCGTCAGCCCCGACAGGGTGTGACCCCCGACCCCCCGCCCAGGGCGTGAGAGGAGCCATTGGCTTCTCCCAGGGCCCACATCCCCTGCACCAGGAAGCCTGGGTCCGTCGCCTCCCCTCCCCTCCTGCCCACCCTGGGCTCCCACCTCCTGCCCCCCTCCCCTGCCCCCCTCTCTGGTCAGTGCCCCCAGACCTCTTCTGGACCCGCCCCCTCCCAGGAGGGGGTCCAAGGCAGAGCCTGGGTCCTGGCCCTGTGCCCAGGAGAAGGCAGCAGACCCCTGCCCGCCCCTCCCAGCCAGTGTGGGGACGGTGGTCGAGGCCCCCCAGGGTCCCTGCCAGGACCTGCCCCTCCTGTCCGGCCCAGTCATCCTGTGGGGAGGGCAGTTGGCTGAGGCTAGCCCAGGGTCCAGCCTGGGCCTGCCCCTCCTGTTCTGGCCCAGTCAGAGGAAATACTCACAGGGAGCTCCAGAGGTGTTCAAACGTGGCTCCCTCGTCGGTGGAGGTGGACCGGGACATTGTCTCCCCCGCCACGGCCCCCCGAGGGTGGTCACTCTGCGAAGGAGGAAAGAGCACATGCCCAGAAGGACCCGTGAGCACCTGGGAAAGTACATCCTCCTTCCTGTCTCCTCTCTCCTCCGTCCTCCTCGCTGGGTGGGGGAGCAGCGGGCAGCCCCGAGTTCAGATCCAGGACGGGGGTGCCCTGAGCAGGAGGAGCGTGAGCGGGGGGCCCTGTGAGCGCCAGTCCACGTCTTCACAGCGCCTGCTGCTTAATGAGCACTGGAGGACGCGGGGTGGACGCCGCCGTGGGCTGTGCGCCATGCTTGGCCCTGGGGGCTCACGGCTGGTTTTGGGGACTTCCCGAATACCCAGGGCCTGGGCACGGCAAGTGCAGGGGGCACCCCGGGGGCTGGGAGCCAAGCGGGGTTAGGGGTTGGGGGTGACGCCACCCAGCCGTTGCCTGAACCACAGGTTCCTCCTCCGGGACATTAAAATGAAAGCACTTGTGGCCCCACACGAGGCCGGAGGGGCGCAGTTGAGAAACTGCTTGGTAACTGGAGTGTGGGGTCAAAATGATGTCCGCCCTCCACACTTAGAGGGGGTCCCCGGAGAGGGGGTCCCCGGGATGGTGGGTGCCCGTATCCTGGTGCCCTGGGCCCCTGCTCTTGGACTCCACCCATAGCCTCTGCTGAAAGCCTCGTGCCCACCCCCAGCAGTCCTGGCCACCCAGGAGGAGGGGGGAGGTGGCAGCCCGGCCAGGGCACCCCTGGGGACCCTTGCCCTGAAGTGTATTGAGGGGTCCCGAGCCCACCCTCCTTGTCCCCCACCCGGACGGAGGAGGCGCCTCCCCTGGGCCAGTCTCCTGGGCCCTTGGCGAGGGGGCGTGGTGATCCGAGCGTCCCCGGCTGGCAGTGCCCAAGCAGGCAAGCCCGGACCTGCCCGTGGCCGGGGGTGGGGGGTGGAGGGCGCAGCTGCGATCTGTGGCTTTTGTCTGTCCCCAGCGGGCGGGCAGGCGCTGGTGGAGGTGCTGCAGCACACTCTCGGGGCCGCCATGTGCCAGGCCCCCGGCCACCCATCCTGCGCAGGGGGTCAGGCCACCACAGGGCCTGAGGGCTAAGAACGGACAGCCTAGGGCTGAGCAGCATGGAGGGGGTGTGCCACCGAGCTGACGCCCCTTTGGGCTTGGAGCAGCTGTGCCTGTCAGCATTCCAGCCACTTTCCAGGAGACTGAGGCTCAGAGAGGCCGAGCGACTTGCCTGAGGTCACACAGCAGCAGCGCAGGAGTGACCGGGCAGCTCCTTCTCCAGGTGGGAAAGGAATTCGCCAGTCCCTTGGTCTCTCCCTACCTCCCGCACTCGCTAGAGGGTCCACCAGGTCCTGACAAGGATTGGCCAGCGCTCCCCCCACACCTCCCGGGTCCAGAAGGCCTCCCCCTCCTGCACATGTCAGGGGTGGAGCCGCCCTAATTTAGAAGGGGATAGACCCCCTGGAGACAGCCCTGCGAGGGGCCTGGGGAGAGGCCACCAAGCAGAGGTCCCACCTCTGCCCCTTCGTGTGGCTGTTCCCTTTTGGGTACGCAGCAATTAGCCAGGGTGGCTTCTTGGTGCACGGCCAGGGGTGAGGGGGTCCCAGGCAGGGTGTGTGGGGGGCCCTGAAGGGAGCGGGGGGCCGGGGACCGGGGAGGGCCCAGGTCTGGGAGGACAAGCCCAGGAAGCTTGTCCTGGGGTCAGTGGGTCCCACTCCCTTCACTTTGC
The DNA here is from genome assembly GCF_015220235.1 of Choloepus didactylus. Taxonomy (NCBI): domain Eukaryota; kingdom Metazoa; phylum Chordata; class Mammalia; order Pilosa; family Megalonychidae; genus Choloepus; species Choloepus didactylus. Next base: position 245,835,346 of record NC_051308.1, read on the forward strand.
CGGCAGCCACTTCGAGCCCAGAGAAGGAAAACAACGTGGGAAACTCAAGTCACAGCAAATGGGGACAGCACCCTCTTCTCCACACCCTGCGCAGGGTCCCCACGGCCCTGCTGCCAGCACCTGGGGGAAATGAGTTAGTGTGGGAAGCCCGCCCACCCCTGCCAAGCAGGCTAAGGGACGCGAGGGGCCCCTCACCTGGCTCCCACCCTCCAGCCCCTGCACCCTGGAATAACCGGGGACATGGGACCCCTGGATGGGGTGGGGTTTGGCGGCTGACTCTGGAGAGCCTGATGGGCCCCGGGCCCTGCCATGCTCCCCAAGCCTGGCTTCACTCTGAGCTCACTGGGCTCTGCGCTGACCTCGGCTGGCTGTCAGGACAAGGCCCACGAGCGCCCGGCCCTCAGGGGAAGCGAGAGGGGAGAGCAGGGCACCGGCCCACCCCGCGGATCCTCACAGCCAGGACGGGGTGGCAGAGCACACAGACTGGGAGGCTGCAGGTGCCCCCCACAAAACAGGTGCTCAGGGGTCCCCGGGGGTGCACGACGCAGGGGTCACCCAACTCCAAGGGGATCAGCAGGTGGTTGTGCTCAGCAAATCCTGCATTTTCCGCCCCAGTTACACCCACTACCCAGGGCTCCTTCCCGCTCCCCGTCTGAGCCATCTGCGCCTCGGCCCTGGGACGCCCCACACCCCTGCCGTCCGCCTGACAATGGCACCTCCCTGTCAGAGGCCCTCCCTCCAGGGCCCCAAGACATGTAGGGTGACCCCAAGTTCCTCACCATGGTCCGCAAGGCCTCGGGTGTGTGCCACCAGCTCCCCTATCCCCCCATCTCCACAGTGCGGCTTCCTGGCTTGGGAAGCTGCCCTTTCGCCCAGAACCCCACAGGCCCCTTCTCAGCATCTGGGTCCCAGCTCAGAAGCCACCCCCCTTCGAGAGGCCACCCCGGCGTCCAGCCACACCCTGCCCCCCCCACTCTTTCATGACCCCGTCGCTGCCTTATCTGCAATGCCCCCGCTCCCCAAACTCATCCACCCGCACCCTGGGGGTCCCGAGCCTGGGCGCAGGGCTGGCCAGAGAGCACTCAGTGCTCAGGGGCCTGGAAAGTGTCCGGCGAGCGGACTGGACCGGGGTCCCCTCCGCACAGGGGGCACGGGCAGCTCACCGAGGAAACTGTTTTGAGCGGGACATCGTCTGTCTTTCTAGAGTGACGTCATGTTTAACCCACACTCTGCACGCGATGTCACAGCCTCCCTTCTCGTTCCCGCCCGCGCCCACGCGTCCCCAGCTTTCTCTGTTGGGGTGCCTCTTCCCACCCCCCAGGACTGCGGCCGGGCTCGCCGCTCCCCGATCAGCCTTGCCCCTTCTGCATGAGCACAGAGGCAGCTGCGACGGACGCCAGCACGTCCGCAGCCCTGCGACGGACGGTGGACGGCGATGCTGACACCCTGACCGGCCACGCCCAGGGGCCTCCCGCCGCACGTGCATGACGCAGCACAACCGCTGGTCGTCGCTCGTTCCCGGGCCCCAGCCCAAGGGGTCCCCTTCTGGGGTCTGGCATGAGGCCCGGAACCTGCATTTTAACAAGCAGCCAGAGGGTCCCAACGACTCAGGGACAAACTCGCAGAGGGGGAGCATCCCGTGGGCCCCTTCACGCACCGGGGAGCCCCTCCCCTGTCCACTCAGCAGATGGCCCCCCAGCCGTCCTCGGGGATGTCTGGCAGTGGGGACACCTGGGTTCTTCCTCAGCAAAATGAGAATCTAGAAACTTGCCTGTCTTGCTTGAAGGAATGTTCTAGAACCTGAACCAGGAGGCCAGGGAGCACCCTGGAAATCTCCAAAGAGCCGCAGCCCTGGGCCTGCATCCCCACCAGGTCAGGAGCCCCAGAGCGGCGGGGGTCTCCGGCCCGACCAGCCCTTGTACCTGAGCCCTCTCCCCAGGCCCTGCAGGCACCAGCGAGCCCCCTGCAGCCTGTAGATCAGGACACAGGAGGAGGAAACACGTCATTCTCAGGTCTGGGGGTAAGGGAGACCCCGAATCCCCACCCAGAACCTGTCCCCTCCCCACTGCACCCCACAGAGCACGTTCTTCTCTCTTCAGCAGCAGGACAAGTAAATCCCCTTTTCCCAGCAGGACTATTTGGTGCGAGGTGAGAAAAAGAAGTCAACGCCAAGATGACCTTTTAGAAATTAAATCCAATTTTCCTGACAACTTGCACTTTAAATTTGGAAATGTGTTCACAAGAGAAACGAAGGTCCTGGACAAAATGCAAATTACTTTTACAAATGTTGCAAATCATTTTTAAAATCCCTTGTTTAAAGGGGGAGGAAAGACCACTTCCCGAGAAGACATTTTCAGGAGACATAACAAAGTGGTAAAATGCAAATACATCATTGAAAGTGAATGTTTTTCACTGAAGACTGAGCTGCTCTAGAAAGAAAATGGCATTTCATAACGTAAGGAGAGACGCACGTGCAGTCTGTCCGCGTTAGTGGCTGTAGTGAGGGGCTCTGAAGTTGCTGGGAGCCCTGAATTAGCGAATCCTGAACCTTTGCCCCGGGGGAAATCACATGCTGATCAACACAGAATCTTGTTTTGCATGTGTTTCTGTTTCAAGATGCCTGATATGATACATGTTGCTGATTCATTGACATTGAACTCACGGCCATCAGAGCTACAGCGCGTGCCTGGACAAAATGCATGTAACGCACACATTTTCTCTGTGAGGCATGTTGCATCTTCCTGCACTTGGGAATGCTGGACAGCACTGCAGCGCCACGCGTGGGGGCTGTTTTAAACAGCCAGATCACCCACAAGAAAGCACAAAAATGTGAAAAATGTGGCACTAAATACACCGCAAAAAGGACTCTCATTTACAGTAAGACACAAGGAGGCAGAACGTGCCTTAGACGGGGCCATGCGCGTCGGGGAACCCTGGTTATTTTGCTCCTCTGCATATGTCTGCGAGTGACTGTGAAACAACAGTGCAGACGGATTTTGGGGTTGCAGACAAATTTTTGTGAGTAAGTGAATTGGCAAATACGGGATCCACGAGCAGTGAGACCGGCTGCAGCAGTGCAGGTTTTGCAGCTCAAGAAACAGGAGGCTGCGGTGTCTGAGGCTGGCTGGCTGGTGGCCGGCTCACTGACCGCGTGCTCTGTGGACAGTCCCCGCCACAGCATGTCGGGTCCGTTCCCACGTGGCTGGGCCAGCACTTCAGGCAACCTCTGACCTTGCACAGTCTCTGCCCTACGCCCCGTAAGGCCTCGGACAAATCCCCTGCCCACTCTGGGCTGGAGAAGTAACCAGCATCTGAGTCCAGGGTGGGACTAAACTGGAGAACCAGGACAAAGCCAAACCACCAGAGGAGCCCCCAAACTAAACTCAGAAACCTCAGCCCGCTCAGGTCCCTGACCCCAGGGCCATGGAACCCACTTCACCCCAAAGGAACGCCCAGCAAATATTTGTGACTCAGTCGGTACAGCGGGGAGTACAGCAGGGGGTACAGCCACCCTCTCCGCAGGCCCCAACACCCAAAGAGCCTGGGCCAGGCTGCGGCCCCAGAAAATAAACCCAAGGCTGTGAAAAAATTGTATAGGGAAAAAACCCTGAGGGCCCCTCAGCACCAAGGAAACCCACGCCCTCTGGAGTTTCCTATCTGTTGAAATTTGAAATCCCCACAAGGCAGTTGCCTCAGAGAGCCAATCAAGCCCCTAGTTCATTACCTTTGACCCAGGACAAACTAAAGCCCACCTGCCCTAAATCTGCCCCATAAGATGGACAAGCCCGGGCACAATCAGTAGGAGTCACGCTAACTTCATTCTACATCCAGAAAAATCCTTTGCCAGCCCTAGAACCCCAAAGTGATTTCTGTTTTGGCTTCCTTTACTGTAGCAAAACTTTGATGTCCCAAATAAATGCCCTTCGACGTGTCTTTCGCACCTGTGAGCTGCGCACTGACCCGCTCAGACGACTTCCTCTGTTTGACTCACTGTTTTCTCTGACGCCCCACCCAGGGGCTTTCGGTGGGTGATTCGCTCCCCCGGGGATGCCCAGGCACCCAGCAGGGAGGGATGTCTGCACCTAACGGGCGGAGGTCAGGGGTGTGGCTGAAGGTCGAGCAATGCCCGGGGCAGTCCCCTACAGAGGGGCCCCGGCCCCAGGTCAGCCGCGGTGGGGATGTGGGGTGCCGGTGCAGCTGCCACGGGCCAGGTTTGCTTCGCATGCTAGGCTGCATCCAGCTCCCACCCCCATCCTGTCCAGGAGGGGACACCCCCCACCCCCCGCCATTCTGGGGAAGACAAGTGGAAGCCCAGAGGACCATCCCAAGGAGCCCAAGGGAACAGGTAGCACCCTGAGGCCCACTCGGTGTGGGGAGGTGGGAGGCAGAGACCCAGGTGCCGCACCCCCACTCCGTGCCCCTCTGTTCTTGTTTTCTACGACTTCCCAGGGTGAAGCCGCAGCTTCAGCTGGACCCCTCCCGCCCCCACCACCCCTCACTGCACCCCCTGCCCTGCCCCCACCCCCTGCCCTACCCTGCCCTCGTGCACCCCCTCACTGCTGCCCATGCCCTTCCTTGTGTCCCCATCCCCCCAGCCCGTCCCTCCACTTCCCTCCAGGAAGCTGGCTCCCAAGCTCCTCCCTGACCCCAAATCACGCGGACACCCGGGTCCTGCCCAGCTCTCGCGGTCAGCCTGATGGGCTCTGCCCGTGATGTGCAGGCACAGACCCCCCCTCCCCGTGCAGCCCACCTGGGAGCCTCGGTGGCCCGGGCAGATGGCGGTGCCCTGCTGCCCTGGCACCCCGACCCCGAGCCCCTGGCCAGCCCTGCACCCCGTGGCCCCTCCCAGCCAGCTCCGGAACAGGGTGCCCCCTCCCCGGGAATTCCTCTTCCCCCTGTTTTGTGGCCCCCCGTCCCCTTGAGCTGCAGCCCCTCGGCCAGTGCCTGCCGAGAGCCAAGACCACAGGCCGCCACCAGCTGGGCAAGGTGGGCTCCTCCTGGGTTCACTTCTTCAGGAAAGATCCAGCGAGCCCCACCCTGCCCTGCCATCCACAAGTTAACGGGTCTTGATGCACGCGGGAGCTCGCGGTGAGCCTGGAGGCTCTCCTGTCCACGGCACACTTGGGTTTTTATTTCCGTGGATGTGGACCTTGGGGTCTGAGGGCCCCAGGCCGTCCAAGGCCTGTGCTGGTCACCCCCGCGGCCTTTTATTCACAGGGGTGTGCAGAACGTCCCCAGAAGACCCCCACGGGGTCTAGGCGAGGCAGGCCGGCCCACCCCCAGTGGGATGTTCCCAGCCCCTTGGACTCGGGAGCCCTCAGCTCTCCCTGTCAGCCCCCCTAGAGGGGCTGCACCCGCCTGGCAGTGCGGGTCCAAGCGCAGGGTCACCCTGGGTGTCCTCAGGCTGCGGGGCAGCGGCCATCTTTGCCTGGCTGCCCCTGCTGTGTCTGCTGCCACCTGGGCCTGAGCCCGGGGCCGCCCTCCATCCTGGCCGCAGAGTGGGTGAGGGCAGGGATCAGCGACAGGCGGGGCTCCTGCCTGGGCCACGGCTGGCCAGAACCACATCCCTGGACACGCCAGGGAGAACAAAGCGGGCACTGCTGCCCCCGACTTCCCACCGCGGCCCCGAGGTGGCCTCCCTGCCCCCCAGTGTCCCGGGCCAGTCGGGGAAACCAAGAGTCAGCGATGACAGACAAATTTAGCCTCCCCACCCCGGGCGGGTGCACCGTGGGTCCTGCGGAAACAGCTGGGGGTGCCGGATTGAGCCGCCCTCACTCCATCCGGGATCACGGCCCAGGGAGGGATGGAAAGGCGGGCAGGCTCCCGGGACAGCCCCGAGGAATTCCCCAGCCCCGGCCACTTCTCACCACCAGCCTCTTACCCGGGCCTCTGGCCTCCACCGGGACAAACAGCCTCCTGCAGCCGGGCCGGGGGTCCCCGCGAGGCCGGGTGAGCCCCAGGGAACCAGGGAACCACCCTCCGGTGCCCGGGTCCCAGCCAGAGAACTCTGACGTTGCTCAGCAGTTTCTGTTTGAATCGAACGGTTGGCTGAGCTCACACGAGGCGGGCAACGGGCGGCGGCGAGCGTCTGACCACGTGGCCAGGTTCACTTCCGGAAGGAGAGGGCAGCTGACCGCACAGCCCAGCTCCGGGGTTCCGGGCTCAGGCCGGCCTGTGCCGGGAGAGGCTGCTCCACCCACAGGCTCGGCCGAGGAGTCCTGGGGATGAGCCACAAAGCCGTCAGGTGCCCACCACCCATGCCTTGGAATCCCCTCCCAGGACGGCCCGGCCGTGCTCGGCAGGCCCTCGGGAGCAGGCCCTGATGCCCACCGTGCTCCCTGCCTGGGAAGCCCCTTGCCCACACCTCTTCCTCAGTTCCTCCCTTCTCCCTCCCTTCCTTTCGTGGTAATATACATGCAGCCAAACGTTTCCCATTTTAATCACTTTCAAGTCCACAGCTCAGCGGCATTAATTACCCTCACGGTGCTGGGCCACCGTCACCATCCAGGACCAAACTGTCCCTTCAGCCCACAAGGAAACTCTCCCCCTGGAGCATGAGCTCCCCACTCCCCACCCCGGTGCCCCGAAATCTTCTCTCCAACTCTATGAACATGGGTACCCTAGTTATTTCACATCGGTAAGCGCACACACGAGCTGTCCTTTCCCTGACTCATTTCCCTCAGAGTGACGTCTTGCAGGTGCATACGTGTCTGCAGGTGTCTGCCCTGCCTTCACTTCCTCCCACAGCTGAACACTGTCCCATCACATGGACAGGCCACATTTGCTCGTCCAGTTATGAGTCGGTGGACACTTGGGCTGCTTCCACCTTCTGGCAATTGGGAATGATACCGCTATGAACACTGGGGTGCAATTCTTTGGGGTACACACCCAGGAGCGGGGCTGCCCACCCCTGCTTCTTTCCTGGCACATCCAGGCCCCACCCCCATCCCAGCACCCCAGGGCCCTCCCTGCCCTCTGTTGACTGCCATCGCCTCCCTCCGTCTCCACCTCACCCCCACCCTTTCCTGCTCTGCCACGTCACACTGGCCGGTCCCCCAGCACCCACTCCGGCTCCAGGGGCCCCCTGTGCTGCTCTCTGGCCGTGTGGGCTTGGGCAGGGGATCCCCTGTTCTGCACCTCTGCTCCCTTGTTTGTAAAATGGGAGTCACTGCAGAACCCCTCACAGAAGAGCAGTGCAGGATGAAGTAAGACGCAGTAAAAAGCAAAAGCGGGCAGCACGGAACAAGCCTCAGTCAGCCTTAGTGTGGCTGCTGGTGGGGAGAAGAAACCAGTCTGAGCTGGGATGGAGAGGAAGGGGATCCTGGAGGAAGTCTTGTAAGGCTGGAGAATAGGCTTACAGGACGAAGAGGAGCTTGTGGTCAGAGTGGCTCCTTCAGATTCCTGCCTTGCACATTCTGGGACGGGCTGGGGTGTGGTGTGGGAATGTGTGGTGGAGGAGGGGACCGCAGGCTGAGGGGCTGAGATAGTCTAGGCCGGGGGAGGCCAGAGTGGTCTGAGTCACTGCACAGACGCAGATGGCAGAGGGCAGGGACAAAGCTCTCTGTGGCATCTCCATCCTCCCAAACACCCAGGTCAGAGATTGGGCTTCATCCTGGATGCCCTTCTGTCTCACGGCCCAAACCCACCCTTCCTTCAAAATAGATCCTGACTCGGGCTCTCCCACCCACGCCCCGGTCCCAGCCTCCCTGCCTCTGCCCACCTCCCGTTCCCAGCACGGCGGGGGGTGCAAGTGGGGTCAGGCCACCCTTCCCCCAGAACCTCCCAGGCTCCAAACCCAGCCAGAATAAAGCCCAAAGGAGACGGCCTGGGGGGCCCCTCGCCACCCGCCCACCCCTCCTGCGCCCCATCTCCAGCTGCCCCCCGCTATCAGGGGCCTTCCGGCCACACAGGCCTCCCCGCTGAGCTCAGGGTCTGTGCTCGGGGGACGCCCTTCTGAGAGTCACAGCCAGAGCCCGCTCCCATGGCAGGGAGAGGGCCCCCCAAGCTGCCTGATTTAAAGCTGCACCCCCTGTTAAGGGTTGTCCCCCCAAAACCTATGCTGAAGTCCTAACCCCTGGGTGCTGTGCATGTGACCTGATTTGGAGACAGGGTCGTTGCAGACGGAATCAGTCGAGTTAACCTGCAGCCACACTGGAGTGGGGGGGCCTGATCCAACAGGACCGGAGGGGAGGGAGACCCAGAGAGACACACAGTGAGGACGGAGGCGGGGGATGGGGGGACACGGCGGCCAGCCCGGGGACCCCAAGGACGGCGGCAAACACCAGAGGCTGGAGGAGGCCAGGGAGGAGCTGCCCCGCGTGGTCAGAGTGCGGTGGACCCCCGGCACCTCGATGTCGGACCTCCGGCCCCCAGAACTGGCAGACAACAGACGTCTGCTGTCTGGAGCCCCCCAGCCTCTGGTGCTTTGTTGTGGCCGCCGGGAAGCGGAGCCGGCCCTCGGCCTGGTGGTTTCCTCCAGCCGCATCGCCTGCGATCGGCCTCATTGGCTCTCCTGCTTCCTGTGTCACCCTCCCCGGGAATGCCAGCTCCCCAAGGCATGCGCGGCCGTCCTATCCCCGCTGTGTCCCCAGGGCCTAGAAGAGTGCCCGGTCCACAGCGGTCACCAGCAGACACCCGTGAGAGCAGGTGAGCAGAACATGCTCAGAGGGCAGGTGGCCGTTCAGGGAGCCCCAACCCGGCCGGGGGCCCCGAGGGGCAGGGGGTGGGCTGCTGAGCCGCCAGCCCTGCCTTCCAGGCTGTCCCCTCCAAACCTTCTCTCCAGCGGGCCCCTCTCTGGCCGAAGGGGTCACCCTGGACAAGCCAGCCCCCCGCCATGAGTCAGCCGTGCCATCAGCAGAGGTGCCCGCTCCATCCACCCGAATCTCCTCCTTCCCCACGCAAGCCCTCCGCTCCTCCGACCGTCCCTGCACTAGTGTTCCCAAACCAGCCCCTGCCAACCGCCCTCCTCTGCACACCCTGCGTTCCTCAAAGGGACCGTCCCCCATGGAGGGTCCGCCCCAGCCCGGACTGCTCGCCCCCTGCTCTGGGCCCCTGTCGGTACAGCCCAGGATGCACCCAGGCCCCGGCGGCCGCCTCACCGCTGACCACTACCCACCCTGGCCGGAAGCCCACGACTGTTCCTTGAGTGCCCCACGCAGTCCGTCCGGTTCCGCCGCAGTCACCGCAGCCCACGTTTCTTTGGGAATGTCAGTGCCAGCTCCTGGATTCCATGTTTTCCTTTCCTGCTCTGAAGGCAGCGGCACATCCGATGGCAGGCCAGTCGAGGCCCAGTGCCCGCATCCATCCTTTACCTCACTCCCCCCAGAAACATCCATCAGCGTCCCGTGGGGCTGCCGTGGTCCCGGGGAGCTGGCCCTGCACCCCCTAGCCTTCCCCATCTGCCTCTGCCCCTGGCGGGGGACCGGCTCCCTCACAAGGCAGCGCAGCCGCACCCCAGGGCCTGCCTGGAAGCCTCCGGGCTTAGCTCCCTCCACCCCCACATAGCCCCGGAAACCGCCTCCCAGGGGTCCTTCCTCCAGAGGCATCGAGATGGCGGGAAGCAGCCTGGGCCCCACAGCCCGGTGCCGAGGCTGGGTCTGAACTCTTCCCCCCACCCACCCCACCCACTGCAAGGGACGGGGCCACAGCCCTGCCCCCCAGGAAACCCCATCCATCGGGGTGAGCCAGGCTTTACTCCCCAGTAAGGAGGCCGCTGAGGAGAGGGGCCAGGGTCAGCCCCAGGGCCGGGAAGGCCTCCAGTGTGGGGGTCTTCCAAGCCAAGCCGGAGGGGGCCAGAACCCAGTGGGAGGCGGGAACCACGAGGCGGGGCTGGAGGGGCCACGGAAGGGCCCCGGGTCGGCGGCCACGGGGTGCAGGTCCTGGGAGGGATGTGAAGGCCACTCTGGAGGACCTGGACCGAGGCCACGGCGATGGGGGCTGAGGAGGGGCCAGGAAGAGGTCGGCCACGCACGTGCCCTCGGAACCCTTCGGGGCCGCCCGTGTCTATTAGTCCGACATCCGCGTGAGGGTCTGCGACCAGCGCCGGGTTCGTGCGCTCCCAGCTGCTTGCCGGTGGAGAGGATGTTTGGGGTCCCGTTTCCCATGAGATGGGGATGCTCACAACTACTGTGCAGGGAAAATCTACACAAAAGCATCTGGAAGGTTCCTGGGTGCATCGGGGTGCAGCTTGGCTGTCTGTCGGCTGCCGCAACAACCAGCTCTTAGGTGGTTTGCACCTTGCTCCTGGTTCTGGGTGGGCCCCTCCAGTCAGCACTCACCCCACTCCCACCGAGGACGCGCCCAGCTGCTACCACCCCAAGGCAGACCCGAGTCGCCTCCAAGCTGCCCTCTGGGTGCTGCGGGTGCAGCGGGCCAGGCTCTGACCAGCAGGGCCAGGGCCCCAGGATGGCGGCCAGTAGGGCGAGCCTCCAGGGACCCCTCCACTCAGCTATGGCCCCCAGGTCTCCCTCGGGGTGCCCAGTGCTTTCCTCCATGGCACCCCTCACGAGGCACCCCTGAATATTCATTTATGGGTTTGTGTGTCTAAAGCCCGTCTCTGCCAGTGACCGGGCCTGGGTCTGCTCTGCTCACCGCGGCCCCCAACGTTCAGGGGGCACTGGGCACACTGCAAAGACTCGGTGGACACATGGCGACAGAGTGATACCACCCAGTCTGAGCCGGGCAGGCCCCGAGGGATCCAGACAGACAATAGGAATCACTTATCTTCCATCCCCAGTTCCCAGCAGCCTACCGGTATCCTCAGGTGGATTTGAGTCATTTGAGCAAGTTCCACCTGTGGGGTCCTGGGGGCACCCATGACAGCCCCCCAAGCCCTCTCCTGTACCAAGTGCCCTGAGCCCCTTAGCATTCCTGCTTCAGAGACGAGAAAGAGATTCCAAGAGGCTGGAAACTCCCTCAGTTACAGAGCAAGTCAGAAGGACCCCGATCCCGCCCCACGAGCCACACTGACCAGGAGAGCGGGCCAGGTGCCCCGCGCTGAGCCTTCTGCATTTTTCTAAGAGAAGCAGAAACAGGACACCAGGGCCTTGGCGCCCAGGGTGTTGCCGGCACCTCAAGGAGGAGATGGAGTCACTCAGCTTCCCCACCCACCCTCTTGCCGCCATCAGCACACACTCACCTGTGCACACACTCACCCATGCACACACACTTACCTGCGCACACACTCACTCATGTACAGTCACCTGTGTACACACCTGTGTGTGCACACTCAATCATGCACACATTCACCTGTGCACACCCCCATGCACACTCATCCATGTACACACCCCCATGCACACACTCACCCACGCATGCACAAACTCACCTATGCACACACACTCACTGGTGCACACTCACCCATGTGCATACACACATGTGTGCACATAAACACATACCCATGCACTCATCTGCGTGCACACTCACACATGCACACACTCATCCATGCACATGCTCGCCTGCATGCAATGTGCACCTGTGCACACACTCATCCATATAGTCACCTGTGTGCTCACCTGTGTGCCCACCCATGCACACATTCACCTGTGTGCACACTCTCCTGTGCAAACTCACGTGCACACAGCACACACCCATGCACACTCGTGCATGCACACACCCCCACAGTCACCTTGCAGATACTCATCCATGTGTGTGCACACTCACCTGTGCACACTCACCCACGCACATACACACACGTGTGCACACACATACATGTGCGCGTGCACACTCACGTGCACACATTTACCTTGCACACACTTGCACGCATACATCCCATGCACACGCCCCGCCCTCGTCACAGCGGTCCCACACTGATCCCTCCCAGTGTTGAGCCTGCCCGCACCGGGAGTCCGCTGTGTAACCAGCACCACAGCAGCCGGGTCCCCGGCAGCGGGCAGGGATGGGCCGAGACCTTTCCTGTCTGGATGGGTCTCGGGTCAGGCCGTGGGGTCTGCGGTGCGTGCCGGGGAGGGGCGCGGGGCCTCTGGCCTGGCGGGACCGGGGAAGCCGCCAAGAGGCCCGGTTCTGCCTCAGCCCTGCTGGGGCGTCCCCGCGGGAAGGGCACGGGGCTCCGGCGGCACCCGAGCACCCTCTGCCTCCCGGGCCTGGTCAGTCCCCCTGGGGCCCCGCGGCAGCCACCCCTCCTCCCCGCCCGTGCCCCAGTGGAGCCGCGGACGCTGGGACCCTGCCCCGCCGCCCGGCGGCCCCGCAGAGCTGCCGCCACAGGGCCCGGCGTGCCAAGCCTACCTGGCCGGGCCTGGGCCCCGGGAGGGTCGTGTGGCCGCGGAGGCTCGGGGAGGCCGCGGCTCGCTCCCCAGCGTCCCCGTCGCCTAGGTGATGACATTGGAGCCGCAGCGTGGCCGGCCGGAGCCGCGGGGCGCAGGGCGGAGCGTGGCCGGGAGCCTGGGGCCGCAGACCCGGCGCAGCGGCTTCGTGGGAGGCAGGCCCGGCCGCCGGCTCCCCACGCCCGCCGGGAGCCCCAGCCCGGAGCCCCAGAGCCTCGCCCGCCCCGCCCAGGTCGCGTGCTTCTCCCCCATCCCTGTTGGAGAAATTTCCCGCTGCACCCGGGAGTGGAGAGACCCGCAGAGCACACCAGCAGAATGGGATCGCTCGTGTCTTATTTATTCGAAGCATTTTAAAGCCAATTCTACACCTGTAAGACTTCTGTTCGTGCTTCCATCAGATAAGGACCCAGTTTTTTAAAAATAAGAGGTGGAACCATATGAAATTGTTGCTTGTCAAGTGTTTTTGTCCTGCAAAATCCACACATACACGCTCTTAGAATTCGACCGAATTAGAGCCACAGCAGCACAGCCTGAATTTCCAGAGCCTGCTAGTAACCCCTGATCCGAGGGACCCTGCAGAGGGGACCCTCCTTAGATCTGGGGAGAGTGATCTGTGTCACTCTCTCCATCCTCCCCCAAAAGGGACGCTAGCATCCTAACCCCAAAGCCTTGAAACGTGACCTTATTGGGAACGAGGGGCTCTGCGGATGGAATTAGCTCAGATGACCAAAGGGGGATGCGAGCCAACGAGGGGGGTCCTCATAAGAGGGGAGCTGCGGGGAGACATGGTGATGGCCACGGGAGGGGGCAATGCAGCCACACCCAAGGGGCGCCGAGGGGGCAGCCAGAAAGGAGCCTCCCCACTGGGCTCAGGGGGCGCCAGCAAACCCTAACCCTGCTAGCACCCTCCTGTCGGACCCCTGGCCGCCAGTGCCACGAGGCAACAAGCTTGTGTTGTTTCAAGCAGCCTGGCTGTGGGACTTTGTTTTGGCCACCCCAAGACAGTGAGATGCTGCCTCTGAGAAACCATCTCAGACCCAGCCGAGGACAAAACGGTGGCACAGACGCCATCCAACGTGACTCTAAACTCACAGCAGGATGAGCGGCTCTCGGTGGGCAGCGAGGGTGCAGTGGTTTCAGCAGGGGGTGGCGGTGCCACTGGGAGAGGCATGAAAGTGGCAGCCCCTACCCACCCCCATCCCCAGACCCCCGGGTGAATCTTTCACTGCAGCGGCCCCAGGGCTCCCGCAGCCCTGGCAGTGCCGTGTTAACTCATATGTTTCCATGGTTGAGCATGTCTGAGAGAGGCCGGGTTAAACAAAGCCAAATGAGTCCCTCGATCCCAAGATTTTTCAGAAGCTGGGTCACTCAGAAGTGCACCAAGCTCCTCAGTTAGAGGAGCGAGCACCCCGTTTCCCAAACCTAAGTGCCCGCGGAGCCACACGTTCAGAGGCCTCACACGGGGGTGATGCCCGCCCCACATCTCGACCGCACACGACAGAGGGGTGGCTTTGCAGCTGTGCTCAGTTCAGGGTCTGGGGGTGGGAGACTGTCTGGGAATGTGGGTGGGTCCGGGGGCATCCCAAGGGCCTGTCAGAGGCGAAAGGGGAGGCAGGAGTCAGAGAAGGAGAAGTGATGGAGGAAGCAGGCATCGGGGAGCAGAGAAGAGGCGCCCTGCTGGGCTTGAGCTGGAGAGTGGCCCGTGAGCCAAGGAGCGTGGCAGCCCAGGGAGCTGGGAAAGGAAGGGAGACGGGCTCTTCCCTGGAACTTCTAGAAGGGACCCAGCCCTGCCCACACGTTGACTCAGCCCAGTGGGCCTGCTCTCGGGCATCTGATGGCAGAGCCCTGGGAGAGGAACTTGACATTGTTTTGAGCCCCTTTGTGGTCTTCTGTGACTGCAGCACAGCTCCACAGAACACAGGTTTGGGAAACAGTGTTTGCAGCTGTGTCCCCATGTCCCGGGGGGGCCCTGGGACGGACGCTGCCTGGAGGCTCCAGGGGCTAACACACCGGGCCAGGTGAGGACAGGCTGTGGCTGAAGATGTCCAACTACCACCAGAACCTGCACCACTGGTTCGCATCTCGCCCTCAGGGAACAAAGGAGTATCTCGCGTGCACACACGCACACATGAATGCACAAACACGCACACACACACATGCACATGTCCACACAATGCACATACACACCTGCACATGCTCACATGCATGCAGGACCACGTACACACACATGCACGTGCACACACACAAACTCCTGAGGGACGCACGGTGCTCTCACCTCAGCTCCCTGAGGGAGGCTGGGCTGGGGGGCAGCATTTGTGCTCTGCCGCAGCAGGAACACGGCCTGACAGGCCACCTGGGGACAGAGGCTCTCCGCCCTCCTCTGCCCAGCAGCTGCTCCTGGAGAAAATGTCAGGGTGGTGGCCAGAGGCCCCTGGGGGTCTGCATGTGGGCACGTGGGCCAAGTCACATAAGGCCACACCAGGAGGGACCCACGTGTGCAAAGGTATGTGCACACTGGTGGCAGGGGTGCTTCCGTCTGCCCAGCACACATGTGGATGTGACTGTGCGTGCTTGTGTGTGTGATGGTATGGGGGTGCCACGGGTTGCCCCTGCACCTTGTCCTTGCCCAGGAGGCCGTTGGCTCCAGTGGATGGCCCCGATGACAAGCCCTCCGGGGGCGCCTCTCTCTGCCAGCTTGCAATGCACCTATGAACTGATACTTCTGTGTTGAGTCTCAGCTCCCTCCTTCTCCCATGGGCCTGCCCAGTCTTTTCATCAAAGAGGAGAAGCAAACGCCACACGCCACTGCAGCGACAGGTGCTCTGGAGGCGTTACCAAGAGTGAACGCTTGGTGGGCAGGCCGGAGGGCCACTTTTGAAAAGTCTGAACTTGGCCCATGAGAGGTCAACATGCAGTGCCCTGCAGGGGCGGATGTGGGAAAGTCACACCCTCAGCGTCAAGGACCGTCCCCGCTGCCACCTGCCAAGGCCCAGGTGCTGGGCAGTCAGGACGGCAAGACAGGGGTCTCCCACCCATGGCACCCACCTACCCTCTCCCCCCACTGTGGCCCGGCTGCCTCCTCAGCCAGCCTCGCTCACAGCTCAAGGCAGGACCCCTCCACCGCTGCACCCATCCCCCCGGGGCCCCCAGCCAGCTGAGAGCTGGTTTAGGAAACCCTCACTGGGCAGATTTCCTGAAGCACAGTTGGGGCCCCGCTTTGGCTCTCTGTCAGCTCACCCCAGACACAAGCCGTCCTTCTCCTTCTGGGGTAACCTAAAGAAGAGAGCCCCATGTGCTAGGAGGGGTCCATTGGCCAGCTCCAGGGATGGAACTGGGCCTGGGGCCAAGCCAGGGCAAACCCCTGCGAGATGGCCCCGGCTGCCACCTGCTCCGGCTCCATGGATGCTCCCGTCTCCACCTGATTGTGACCAACCCCCCCAAGCAGGAGTTTTAGGGACCACTATCCCAGCTACCCCTCTTCATTCTCTCCTCTATTCTTATGGCTCATCAGAAAAATGCCAAAGGAACAGAAAAGGTCACTGGACAAAACCATCCACTGTCCACCTCCAACAGCACGTCCCCTCCCCGAGCCCTCGCAGCCTGTGGGGTCTCCCATGACTTGTTTTTCATGGTGACATAGCAGCCACTTCATCGCCCCCATCACTCGTGAGAGCACCCCTTGATCAAGACCACAGGGACAGGGCAGGATTGGCAGGGACACCTGGGTCTCCCCCTCCGGCCTGCTCGCCACCCTGCTCCACCTGCCTGGCCCTGGGCTCAGGAGGTGGCTGCTGCGGCCCAGCATGGCAGGGGTGGCAGGGGTGGCAGGGTTCTGGACACAGGCAGGGTCGAGCACAGGCTCTGGCTCTTCACTCGTCATTGCCATGGAAACTCGTTAACAACCCCGAGGCAGGGGAAACTTCCTTATACTGCTTACGCTTGGGGAGACCGAGGCACAGAAAGGCCAAGCCAACTGCCTCGTGACTCGGGCAGTCGGATTCCGGCTTGCCTCCTTTCATGAAAAAGTAACTTTATTTAAAAGTTTCTGGAATTTACAAATACTCTGTACCCACCAAACAACAGCTCCCTCCTTCCCCCTCCTCCCAGCCTGGGTAAACACTGATCTACTTCCTGTCTCCCTGAATTTGCTTATTTTAGTTATTTTGTGTAAGTGGAGTCATGCAACATTTGTCCTTTTGTGTCTGGCTTTTTTGACTCAGCATAAAGTTTTCAAGGCTCATCCACGCTGTAGATTGACTCAGAACTTCCTATCGATGGCCAAAAACCATTCCATCCTATAGCCGGGCTGCATTTGGTCTACACCTCCAGCCATCATGGATGCTTGGGCTGCTTCCACCTTTTGGCCATCATGAATAAAGCTGTGATGAATGTGAGGGTGCGAGTATTTGTCTGAGTCCCTGTTTTCAATTTCTTTGGAGCTTTTCCCTAGGAGTGGAATTGCTGGGTCACATGGTAACCCTGTGTTTAACTTTCTGGGGAACCACCACCCTGCTCTCCACGGGGGCTGCACCATTTGTTATTCCCCCAGCGATGCTAGGGGTTCTGATTCTGGGGCTCTGCTTTGTACTCCTAATGGGCGTTCTGCTCCACCTGTTGTGCCTGGACACCCCAAAAGCCAAGAAGCGAGCGTGGTTCTCCAAGGCAGCTGGGACACAACCTGTGTGCGGCTCCCTCCGAGGGCACTGATGTTTCTGCTCCATGCCCACCCCACGCCCACCCAGTCAGCATGGTTCATCACTGCTCCCTCTGTCAGGGCCTTTCTGTCCTTCCAGCCGCCAGCAAGGCTGCTGCGGCAGCTCCCTCACTCCGGGCTGAGCATGGGGAGGCCTGAGCTCCTGCAGGCTATGGATGCAGCCGCCGTGTTCCTGCACGGGTACGTGGCACGCGGCGTCTTCTTCACGCCGCCTCTCTCTGCAGAGCAGAAACGCTGGATCTGAGCCGATGGGCAAGAGCCAAAGTGGTCCTCTTTGCCTGTATAACAGGAGCTGTATACAGCAAGTGCTCAGTAATGACAATGAATGGATGAGTGAATGAATCAATCAAGTCCTAAGTGAAATACGGCTCAGCTCAGCTCCACAATCCCTTCTCTTAATTTGAAATCCAAAAAGCTCTGAAAAGCAAAAGCTTTTTCTTCCATTTGGTGCCAAGGCGTGTGGCAGCCAGCTGACCTGAGTGGGCCCGCGTCCTCATGGCCCTTTTTGTGTTCAGTGTCCATATCCACGTGCTTTGCTGCAGAAACTGGAACGAGCTCCATTTCAGGGTGTTTTTATCAGTACCCTCAGGAAGTGTTAAAAAGTACACTATTCAGGTACTATATTACTTTTCTAAAATAATAATAATAAAAAAATCTGAGTTCTGAAACACCAGGGACCCGGGGTGGCGCAGAAGGAGGGTGGCCTGTGGAACTTTGGACCATGGGGCAGTTCTGAGGCCGGAGGAAGGAGAGGAGGACGTGGCCAGTTTGAAAAGCCCCATTGGACCCTTCCCAAGCCCTCCCTCAGCCCTCAAGCCTCGGAGAGATAGGAGTGGCCCTGGGCAGGGATGCCGGGTCCAAGCCCTGCTGATGGGGAAGACCCCATCATCCCTCACCTGGCAAAGGCCTGTGCCCCCCTGAGCGGCTGAGCTGGAGGGAAGCGAGCCCACGCCTGGATGATCCCAGAGCCAGCTGCCTTCCCCACGCTCTTTTACCTCCGGGGATTTCTGTCCACGAACTACCATCGAGCGACTGACACGTGTGCACGGCACAAAATCCAAAAAGCAATAAAAGGGGTCCAAGAAGGAGAAGAGGGTCTCAGCACCCCCCACCCCAGCTCCCCCCCCCACCCCATTTCCCTCCCACGAGGCCCCCACAGCCATCAGCTCTATGGAGGGTGGATCTGTAAACTGAAGCTAAGCAAAACAGAGTGAGCTTTACTGAAAACAGAAGGGAGAAAGGGGCACTTTAAGTGCAACTTCAGGGTCTTGCAACAACCCAAGATGACTCCAGGGTTAGTTCTGAAATTTGTCAGAAATTTGCCTGCCAGGATTTCTCTCAATTTCATGCATGACACCCTCATTGTGTCTTTCTTATTTCGAAACGTGTTTCACACGAACGACTTCATCTGCATTTATCGTGCAAGGATAGAATCTTTTCTATTATTCCAATACTTTCAAAAATCAAACCATCCATATGAGGATGAGGAGATATCCTTGGAATTGCCGTGACCTCCATCTTCCAATGGCCTCTTTTGCTATTTTTATCAGAATTCATTATTTTCACATTAATCCAATTAGCTTCCTGTTTACTGATACCTCATTTTTAATTTGCAGTTTCATTTTAAAAGCTCAGGGAAACTTT
This sequence comes from Choloepus didactylus, assembly GCF_015220235.1. NCBI lineage: Eukaryota > Metazoa > Chordata > Mammalia > Pilosa > Megalonychidae > Choloepus > Choloepus didactylus. The sequence goes on from NC_051308.1 coordinate 245,853,982, forward strand.
CACAAGTTGATTTTTCTTCTCTCATTACTGCCAAATAATTAGTCAAGAAGCCATCCCCGATCAAAAATTAAGAACGGAGAAGCAAGTTGGAGCATGCCTTACTCAAAAAGCAAAAAAAAAATGACAGGAGCCTCTTCTAATTACGAGAGGCTCTGCTGACAGCCACCGATCAGGGGAAGCAAAGAAGGGGACAGCGAAAAGGAGAGCTGGGTTCAGTCCCAGAGCACTGCAGATCATAGCTGATCAACACCCCAAAGCTGGCGTCCCCGATTTACTGGAGCCCTTCTGTTGTAATTTGGGGGGCCGACTCCAAATTTGCATTCTTCACAGTGTAAACCACCAGCAAGCACAAAATAAGGGTCCCCTGGTGAAGACATGGGTGTCTGGGTCATGGATTCCTGCCGCTCAGCCCGCATTTGTGCTTTCAGGCAGGGGACGCCACCCCTCCCTCCTGAAGCCCCACGCACCTCTCGGGGCCGCTGTGTGCTCTGCAGAAGAGACCCCTCCCCTGGGGCCCAGCCAGGGCCTCCTGCACACTGGTCAAGCCCCCCACACTGGAACTGGGGCTGCTCCCCTCCCCCACGAGACCCAAGAGGCACTGGTGAGGGTGGAAGTGGGCCCCGTGGTCAGGTGGGCACTCCAGGCAGCCTGGCTGCAGGGAGCTGAGCCCCTGCCAAGTCCTTCCCAGAGGCAGCAGCCCTGAGACAGGGCCACAAACGACAGGTGCCAGGGGCTCTGCGGGGTCCCCTGCCCGGGCCTCAGCCACCCGCAGGCCTCCTGTACCCTGGCTGGCAGGAGGGCGACTTGGGTACACCCAGGGGCTCCATGCCTGCAGGCAGGGAGAGAAGGGTGAACCCAACTCTCCTGGGCCCCGTATTTCTGCCGGGCACTGCCCTCAGTGTTCCCAGGTTCCCTACAGGCAGCCAGAGGAGGCAGGGTCTCCTCATCCCCCAGGGAGAGGGGCAGGGGGAGAGAGGCCCACCACTCCCATTTCATAGACCAAGAAATGGAGGATGTGCCCAAGGCTGTGGTGGGGCCAGGACACTGGCTAACAGCCCAGGGCCCTGTCCTGTGCATGTGGGGTGTGTGCATGGGGCATGCAACCGTGAGCCCCCTGCAGATGGGGTGTGCTTGTGGGGCATGCCGGCAATAAGTCCTCTGTGGGTGGGATGTACACACAGGGTGAATGCATGGGGAGTGCAGGTCATCTGCCCTCTGCACGTGGGGTGTGCACATGGGGCATGCAAGCTGTGAACCCTCTGTAGGTGGGGTGTGCACGCGGTGTGTACACATGGGGTGTGTGCTCATGTGCCCTCTGAGGGTGTGTGTGCATGTGGGGTGTGCAGGCCATGAACCCTCTGTATAGGGCATGGATGTGGGGCATGCAAGCCATGAGCCCTCTGTAGATGGGGTGCGCACACAGTGTGTACGCATGGGGTGTGTGGTTGTCTGCCCTCTGTGTGTGGGGCGTGTGGGCCTTCTGTGGGTGGGGTGTACACGCAAGGAGTGCACATGGGGTGTCACCCGCCTGCCCACTGCCTCGGAAGCTGTGCACCGTAGCGGTGAGGCCGCCCTGCTTGGTGCCCCGTGGTCTGCGACCGCCTGGGCCCAAACGCCCCAGCTGGGAGGTCTTGGTCCCGTGACTTCACTCTCCAGGTGTCATTTTCTCCATGTGAATCTTTATTAAGCCCTTACGGCAGCACGTTGCCTAGGAAGCACTGTATGGGTGCCAGCTGTATGCATGCTACAGGAAGCACTGTATGGATACCCGCTGTATGCACTCTGCAGGAAGCACTGAAAGGATGCCTGATGTACGGATGCTGCAGCAAGCACTATAGTGATGCTGGCCGTATGCATGCCATAGGAGGCATTGTATGGACACCTGCTGTATGCACACTGCAGGAAGAACCGTATGAACGTTTCCCACCGAGAGGTGAGCCAAAGAGCCAGCATCTTGCTGTTTTTCTTCTTCGCATCCCCTCTCCCCTTCCACCTGCCTCAGGTCTGTCCTATGGGAGCCCAGCTTGGCCGCCGTCCCAGGGCCCCCTCTTTGGGGAGCTTGGTCTCATCTCCAAGGTTCCTGGACTGTCCCAGCCACCGACCTTCTGGTGCCCCCCACGATGCCCGTTCCGCTGGCTCCTGAGACCTGCCTTAGTGCACTGACCTCCTCTCTCCACGTCCAGCAGGGCCCTCCTTGCAGCCCAACCTCTTCCAGCCTCACTGGGAGCCCGTGCCTGGAAGCTTTCTTCTCCCCACCCCACATCCCTGGAAGCAGCCTCAGGGACCCCTCCAGCCCAGGCTGATGCCTTGCTGACCCCTACAACACTGCAGTCAGGCCCAGGCCAGTGGGCACTGGTCTCCCTAACTCGGGGCCGGGGGGCTGCCATGGCCCAAGGAGTCCCTGGGGAGAAGAGATTCTGGGGTTTGGGAGGTCGGCCTGTTCTCCAGGATGCGGGGCCGTGCACGGGAGAGGTGGCCAGCCGGGCGAGGAGGCCCGTCCAGCCTGCTGCTCCCACCCTCTGCTGCACCCTGGACTGTGCGGCCTTAGCAAGGGCACCTGCCTTCGGGGCTGGAGGGGTCTCGCTTTCCTGTGCTGGAAAAGAGGGGCGCAGCTCGGACCAGAGCTTCACCCTATGCCAAGGCCCCCTCCGGCCACTTGAACCCCTTCTCGGAAGAATGTTTCAAAGGCACATTGTTTCAATGTGTAATGCACACTGTCTCAATGTTTAAAATGCACAAAGAAAACCGATCATATTGAAATAAGGTTATCATAATATTAAAAACTGAGTTTGTAACATAGTAACATCTATGCTTCTTTATAGAGGCATTGCATGATAAGAATTGGTAGCTATTTCAGCATCAATGAAGTTCTGAGATACCTGCAGCAGCTGTCACGCGAGATGAAAACATCAGTGATTTTTTGGTATGGCTAGTATTGTGGCTTGTTGTCTCCATTCACCACGGCAGGAAACGCTGAAATCTACCTTGAAGTTAATACAAATAAAGATGCAGTTTTCCCCCATCCAAGCTCACAGCCCCTGAGGCTTAGGTGGTCTCTCAGGAGCCTTCCTCCCTCATGTTCCTCGGTGCCCAGGGTCTGGGGACAGAACCTCGTGTGGACGCCCGGCCCAGGCGAGAACCCCACTCAGAGTCCAGCTCAGGGCTGGGTCTCACTCCTGCACACTCCCTCCGGGGAAACGCGGGCAAGTGTGGAACCTCTAGAAGCCTCCGTCTCCCTGTCCGTAAACAGGCAAAACAGAAGCATCTACCTCAATGGGCTATTGTGAGGATTTACAGAAACAAAAATAGCTAACATATTTGACCAAGTCTCAGCTCACAGTCACCGCTGGGTATACACTAATTATTGTAGGAGAAGGTCAGCAAACAATTGTTGACTGAATATCGTTTTCCTACCTGGGTCTCTGATTTGCAGCCATGTGTCCAGGAAAAGAAAACACCTTAGAAGAGAGAGCATTTAGCTTGGAAGGGTGTACCAGCACGGAGGGAGTGGGGGTGGGGCGATAGAAAGTTTGTGAAGCTTCGTGAACCTCCTTCTGAGCTGGATTCAGTGTAAGTTGTTAACTCAAACCCCAGTGATCAGGGGGAGCTTTTACATAAACAGAATAAGGTTTCCACTGCACAACCCAATAAGAAAGGCTTTCCCAAGGGTCATATTCGATCTACTTAAGACAAGAAACTTGCAAAGAAGACACTGTGTGTTTGGGTCAGTCACAGGTGGACGCTGTCCATCCCAATGCTTTTTCTATGTTTGTCACAGAAACCTGAGCAACACAAGGGAGAACTTCGTAGAGGCAGGTGATCCCCAATGTACAGGGGATAAAACCAGCCACAGGAATAAGGTACATTCAGATCGAAACAGAACATTTGTGCAAAAAGGGAGTTAGGGGTTATTTAAACACTCATTTCAATTTCTCTTTTTGCTATATTAAGCAAAACCATCAGAAAATGACGTATTTTGCAAAACTGATTTACCCTCTCCTGAAAAAAATGCCCTCACCAAAATAGAAAATAAAGTCATCCTCCCCTTTTAGGGCAGCTTCTTAGAAGAAATGCATGTTCGAAAGATGTTTTGAAGAATATTTCTGATGGTTTGGAAACCCAAGGTTTATTATGCACAGTGCCATTTATGTAAGTATCTGGGTGATACATTCTCCTTGAATCTGGTGACTGAAACGTTGTCTCGCTTTTGTCTACATGTGCAGCTTCCTTTCATTACCCAGTGAAAACGATCCCACTTTAGGGGCTGGGAGCCGTGGGGCCACTTCCTTCCTTGGGATGTGTCGCTCTCCCGTCTCTAAGTCCGCAGCCTCTCCTTTCCATTTCTATGTTGACTGTGTTCTCCTACCTGTGCTCAAAGTCACAAATCCATCCTTGGTCATGAGTGGGGCGTTATCTATAAATAAATTCTCAGCAGGGGCCACGGGGTTCAACAGTTCCCGCCTGGGGAGTTGGTGAGCCGCTCAGATGCCAGACACAGCTCCAAGAACTTTAGAGACGGCTCCTCTTTTACTGCTCTGTTCTTCCAACTCTCCGAGGCAGGGACTATTATTACCCCTACTTTACAGATGGGTAAACTGAGGCCTGAGTGATTAATAACTTGCTCAAGGTCCATGTTCAGGAATTGGAGATGAGGGGATTTGAACCCCAACATTCTGACGGCCAACTGAGTTAACTACACCAAGAAGACTGGCATTTCCACAGGGCCGAATTCAGAATTTGGAGACAGCTACCCCATCCCCGGCAGCCTTTAGGAGCTGGAAACCGAGACCAGGCTATGCAGAGGCGGCCTGCCCGCAAATACCTGCTGCAGCAGACGGACACGCTCCAACACCGGCTGAGCTGCAGCTTGACTCTGGCAGTGACCAACCACTAGCCCACTTTGGCTGCCTCTGGTGCCCGGCTTTTTATTTTGGTTTTCAAATGATGTGCGTAATCCGTACACTCATCTGCTACCAAATTCCAAACACCCTGTCCTTTTGTTCTCGATGTAATGCTTTTATATCTTTTATTGAGTCAAGCAAAAGGTCCATCTTTAGTAAAGACAGCCTCACATCAAAGGGGGGGGTGCATTTTGTTTCAGTTTACTCATTCTCCCTCAAATCTGATTATTAAAGCTAAACCAACAAACAGCAACCATGACGACAACCAAAAAGCCAAACACCATGTCAGGTCCCCTTAACGAGTGTGAACAGCTCCCAATGCCCACTTACTTAGTCAACAGGCCCCCGAAACCAGGATCAAATGACTTCTGACCAGCAGCACACTGCCCATTTTCCTTGAACACTGCGGGGTGCAGGAGGGTCTACCTGTCACCCACCTATGTCTGTAGGCTCCAGCATCCTACCTGTGCACACCTGCCTAGCAGACAGACAAAAACACAAGCTGAGTAAGAAGGAAAAATCGCTCCCAATCGGCTCCAAGAAAAGTCAATAAGGCAGGGAGAGAAGGGGGAGGGAGGAGGACTGCCCAGGGGGCTGGGGCTGTCCCCTCCTTCCTCTGCCACGAGACCAGAGTCTAGACACAGGCTATGGTGGGGCTGGGGACCCCTGCAAACCCAGCGCCATGGGGAAGCCCTCTGGAGACCCTAGCCTCCGCCTTAGTAACTAACTCCAGGGGTGCAGCTGAGCGGTCACTGTTACGGCCCCGGCCCCGGCCCCTGCCCGGCTCTCCCCGACCGCCCAGGGGTGGGCACGCTCGCCTCCGGAGTGGTACAGCCCCCGGGGGTGCAGAGGGAGAGGGCGCGGGCGGGGAGGAGCTTGCTGGCGCCTCTCGGCTTCCACCTGCTCCCGCACCCCGACCTCGCCTCCTCCCGGGATCACCGCCCCACCGCCCCTGGGAAGCAGGAGCAGAGAGCGGTTAGCAGGAAGACGGCCCTCCGGGAGGCGCACGGGGGGCTGCTCTTCGCCCCAAGGCTGCCCGCGCTGCTGCCCCGCTGCCAGGACCCCGCATCTCCTCCCCCACGCCCTCCTCTCTCCCAGCTCCGGCCGCGTCTCCCCGCACAGACCCCCGGCTCCGGAGCCGCGAGCTCGCGCGCCTGCCCCAGCGCTCCCGCCGCCGCCGGCGGAGCCGAACCGCGCCCGGGCCGCGCTCGCCGCCTACCTGGGGCCGTCGGAGCCCGGGGCCTCGGCGCCCGGGCTGGCCTGGCTCGCCCCGGCTTCGCGCCGCGTTCGCGGGCCTCGGCTCCTGCCCGGGGCCGCCCGCGTCACCCCCTCGGTGGCCCCGACTGCGGACGCGGACGGCGGTGCGCTGGGGCGGCGGCGGGCGGGAAGGCAGGGCGGGCGCCCGGCGGCCGAGGCGGGTTATATGGGCGGGGAGGGGAGGCGCCGCGGGGCGGGGGCGGCCGCGGGCCAGAGCGCCTTTCGCAGCCCGGCGGGCGGGAAGGCGGCGCGGGCCGCTCGGCCGGCAGGAGGAGGGCCGGGCCCGGGCCCAGGGCGCCCCCGCCGCGCGGGACCCTCCCCCCGCCCCGCCTCCGCAGCTGGCCGCGTCCGAGCCGGGTCTGGGGGCGCCTCGGTCCCGCCCCCTGCCCGCCCCTGCCGAGCCCCGGTGGGGACCGCGGGCGCAGGGGGGGACGTGGGGCTGGCGCGGGGACGGTCAGGGGATGCGCGGGAGCCGGGCCGGACACGGGGCCCAACGGCGCGCCCCGACGCCCCCGTTTCCTCCGATTTCCCTCCTCCCCCCAGACGCGGCCGGTCGGCCTCAGCGACACCCCTCCCCGTCCCCTCCCCGGCGCTGGGTCCCTCCGCAGGCAGGGTGCCTGGATTTGGGGTGCCGTAGGGAGCGCCGCGCTGAACCCCGGGGTCCTGGAACCGGGTAAGGGCGCCCCGCTGTCCCGTCCGCAGAGAGCCCTCCCGGCCGGGGTCAGGAGTGAGCCGCGCGGTCCCGGGGGAGAGAGGAGCCCTTTGCGTCCGGCGGCACCGGCGGCTCTCGGCGGCCTAGGGGGCCCGGCCACCCACTGCCATCCCCGAGCCCCGCCCGGCACTGCGGATCCCGCGGGACCCCTCCGGGGCGCGGCTCTCCCGGCCCCACGGCGCTCTTCCTGGGCCGAGGGGTCGCCTCACGGCCCCAGGAGAGTAGGTCGAGACGCCAACGCTCCCGGGTCGCGGCCCGCACGCTGCTCCTTGCACCTGCCGCCGCCTCCTGGCCTCGGGAGCCGGATGCTTTTCCGCGTTTGCGCGGGCGTTTGCGCGGGCGTGCGCACGGGAATTCACAGCCCCCGTGTGTCCGTGCGCCGGCGACAAGTGCCTTTCGGCCGGCCGGGCCACACGGCGGGCAGACCGGATTCCAGGGCCCCGTCCCGGCACGCAGGGCCTGTTCCGAGCGATCCTCGGTTCTTCGGATCCCCGTTAGCGGCTCCAAACCAAAGCCTCTTGCTAGGGTACCCCCCCTGGGGCGTCACGCTTGAGCCCGGCTTGTGCAGCCCGGATTCTCCCAGCGCAGGGCCGCGCTTCACCTGGCGGCAGGCTCTGGCCGCTGGCGCGCACCTTTATCGCGCCCCTCGCTGGCTCCGCGCGAGGCGGGGGCACAGAGGCGGATGCCACACAGGGCCCTGGAGCTGGCTGGGGACAGACAAGGTCAGCACCTCCAGAGCAGGACGCACCCCTCCATTCTCCCGTTCTGGGAGGTGCGGGGCGTCCGCTGGGAGCGAAAAGCACCCAAGCCGGGTCTCGGTTCTCAGGAACGCACGGTCGGGTGTGGGTGTCGGGGTCCGCGCCCTCGGGGTCCGGCCCGCGTGGCGAAAGGCGTGGGGGAGGCAGGCCGCTCAGCCGAGGGCGCCGTCGGGGACACCGGGAGCTAGGAGTCCCGAGTGGGCGAGAGGACAAGGCCGCCCCGGAGAGTGGGACTCTCGAGCAGGTGCTCGTTTCCCACGAGCCAAGAGAGCGGGCGGCGCGCGATTTGCATGGTCGCTCTGCCGAACCAGCGTCGAATTCGTTTCCTCCATTATCTGAATAGGAGTAGGACATGCGGGCAGATAGGGTTGCCAGATTTGACCACAAATAAAGGAATATATATTTGTTAGAGATGGCACATATATTATCCAATAAATATTATAACAGAAAGAACCGAAATTATATATAGTTATAAACAATATTTTATACTACGTATTAAATATATGTAATAACATATATGTAATAAAGACTACATTGCATATATGATTTGTATGCAATATAGGTGTATATACGTTTACGTTATTTAAGGTATACATGGTCTACATGCGTATAGATGTTTATATGAACCTATGTGTATGTGTAGATGTATGTGTATTGCATAAGTGTATTCGTGTCAAAACATTATTTGTCGTTTAACTAAAATTCAAATTTAACTGGGCACCCCGTCTTTTAGCTACCAACCCAGCCCGAGGAGGCCTCCGCGGCCTCGAAATCCTTGGCTTTGGGTTCTGCAACCCCGGTCGGGAGAAACGTGGGCGGTCTCCTTTAAAGCCGGCAGCTCTGGGCGGCAGCGAACTACACGTCCCACAATGCCGCGCGGCCGCGCCGGGCGCTGATAGGCTGCGGCTCGATTCCCGCTCTACCCTGGCTTCCGGTCGCGGCTTCCGGCCCGCGGCAGTTGGTCGCTACCGAGGTGTGGAGCGGGCTCCGCGGGGGTCGCCCGGCGGGCTCTCGGGCGAGGGGCGCGGGCTCGGCCCCGCGCGGCCTCCGGGCCGCCGCCGCTCTCCTTGGGTCCCGGCCATGAACTTCTCCGAGCTCTTCAGGCTGTCGGGCCTGCTGTGCCGGTTCTCCCCGGACGGCAAGTACCTGGTGAGGGCCGCGGAGGGGCCGCGAGCGGGTCCCGGCCCCCGACCCCTGACCCCCGACCCCCGACCCCCGACCCCCGACCCGCGGCGAGGGCAGGCCGGGTGGGGGCCGCGCAGGGAGCGCGCCGGGCTTGCGCCCTGTGACCGCGCCTTTGTCCTCAGGGCGTGGGGGTGCAGCGCCCCTCGCCCGACGCCTCCACCTGCTTGTCGGGGGCTTGAGTCGGGGAATCGAGCCGCAGGAGCCGGGGTTTGAGCAGGGGGCTGAGGTCTTCTGCACCCGAAACTTCGTCACGAGCAGGGTGTGTCCTCAGAACCGTGGGGAGGGGGCGTAGTTTGCATTGGAAAACCGTTAAGACAAAAAAAAAAAAAAATCAGGCCCTAAAATAAGCGTGTTTGCCTTCATTGCGCTGCTGTCCTTTGTGAGCCGATGCATCACGGTCCTTTCTCGCCGGTACCTGCTGGGGGGAGCCCGCGGTTTAGGATTCTTTGCAGCTCTAGCCTTTATTCGCATCGTCTTACCCTTGTCGAGGTCTTTGAGACCAAACTCAAGTTAGGGTTTTGCCTTCTTTATGGAGGTATTACTCAAAAGCAAATCAAACGGCATTCAGCAGCAAAAACAGAAAATGTCACTAGTTTAAAGGGCACCCAGAAACCTTGATATAATTTTCAAAGTGCTCCCCCCCCATATTAGTTTTTTTTATTTTTAAAAATTCTTCATGAAAATTCTAGTGCATAAGCAGGAAGGGATATGTTTGCATGTTTAATTTGGGCACTGTTTGGGTTCTGCCCCCTGACCAAAATAGTGTTAATCTGTTATTGTAACTATGTCCTAAATAGGTACATTTTGCCATTTTTAATATCTTAGAACAGATTTCATATTACTTTTACAAGTGTTAGTAAAAATTCTCCATTTCCTAAAGAATTCATTGTAACTGATCACAGATTGCAAAGCTACAGTGTGAACAGATAAGTAATGTGATACGTATTTGTTCCAATCTGCAAACTTCCTTCTATTTTCTATGGAAAACTAATGTGGCCTTTTTTGTTTTTTTAAACACAAACCAATAATCTAGTTTGACTTTGATAAGTACAAAAGTACAAAAATGAAGCAGTTAGCATTTCAAGTCACTTCTTGATTTTTTTTAACTGTGTAATTTAATCTTCAGTCAGCTGATGGGTATACTCAGACCTAGACATAGGGTTTTCTTAGATACATTTATTAACAGATATGGGCATGAAGAAACTATATCTTCAAGAAAAGAGTATCAATACTTAGACATTATTACGTTTAGTATTAGGAATAAGTTAATGGAGGCAAGTGAGCATTTATGGGGTGTCCTTAAGTTTGCAGAATTTAAAGCATGGATATTCACTTACTGGCTTGGTTTGGAGTCTGGCACTGTACAAAGGAGCATTGTTGCTTTCATACCCGTTCTCATTGGCAATTGTGGGACCTCTGATCTTATCCTTTATAAATTCCAGGACATCGTCAAACAGTGGCAAAACCAGGAGAGGATTTGGTTATTAGCTCACAGGTAGAGCTTTTGCTCCATGCGGTTTCCTACTTTAGTTTTTAACATATAACTAAGGAGTAGAAATTTTTTCAGTAGTGAGTTTTAAAGTCCTCTTTTATTTTAATTCTGGAGTATAACACAATTTTAAAAACTAGTTTGTATGTTTCAACTCTATCTTTTTTTTAAATTCAGTTTTATTGAGTTATGTTCACATACCATACAATCATCCATGGTATAGAATCAACTGTTCACGTACCATTATAATAATTATGCAGTCATCACCCAAATCTATTTTTGAACATTTTCCTTACACCAGAAAGAATCAGAATAAAAAATAAAAGTAAAAAGGAACACCCAAATCATCCCCCATCCCATCCTAGTTTTCATTCAGTTTTTTCCCCCATTTTTGTACTCATCCTTCCATACACTGGATAAAGGGAGTGCCATCCACAAGTTTTTCACAATCACACTGTCACCCCTTGTAAGCTACACTGTTATACAGTCGTCTTCAAGAGTCCAGGCTACTGGGTTGGAGTTTGATAGTTTCAGGTATTTACTTCTAGCTATTCCAATACATTAAAACCTAAAAATTTGTTGTCTGTATAGTGCATAAGGATGTCCACCAGAGTGACCTCCCGACTCCATTTGAAATCTCTCAGCCACTGAGGCTTTATTTCATTTCATTTCACATCCCTCTTTTGGTCCAGAAGATGTTCTCAATCCCACTATGTCGGCTCCAGATTCATCCCCGGGAGTCATATACTGCTCAACTTTATCTTTTCATTAACTCATCTTATTTTTTTTTAAATGGGTTATGTAATTGATGACAAATAGGAACATATCTAAAAGTTGAGAAGGAAACAATTACTGCACATGGGTGTGTTTTTTTTTTTTTTTTTGGTGGGGGGAATGTTCTGAGAGCTTGAGAGCTTGGTTTCCTTAGATGATAGAACACCAAGTGCTGTATTTTTCGTTTTCAGGCTTCGTGTGTCCAGTACCGTTTAGTGGTCCGAGATGTGAACACTCTTCAGATCCTCCGGCTGTACACCTGCCTGGACCGGATCCAGCACGTGGAGTGGTCAGCAGACTCCCTGTTCATCCTGTGCGCCATGTACAGGCGCGGGTTGGTGCAGGTCGGTGCCACCTGTCCGCTTCGAGGTGGACCCCTCCCGAGAGGTGATGGCAGAGGGATGCTTTGTCCTCGGTAGTTGATAGCGAAGAAGGCAGTGCAGTTCAAAACCAGTTTGCTTTTAAAATCCTGATAGTTCTCTCATAGTTTAAGTAAGTGCTTTTTAAATGAAGAAACACTAAAATATTGTTATTCTGTAAGTAAATGTAATTTAAAAACAGGAAGTGTTTGTAGATGGCATTCTAGTAATTTGGGCTTATATGTTTTAAGAATTATTACAATATAGTGGGTTTTTTTGTTTGTTTTTCCAACTTTTTATTTTGAAAGACTTTCAACCTTATAGAACAGTTACAAAAATAATACAAACCCCAAACAGAAAACTCCAAAATATCCCTACCCCATTCTAGATACACAAATACGTCGGTTTTAACATTTTGCCATGTGTTGTTTCCTCCCTCCCTCCCTCCTTTCATCTGTCCATCTGTCCACCCATCCATCCCTTGTCTGACCTCTCGAGTACAGGTTGTTTGCATCTTGATCCTTGAACTCTTAACATTGCCGTGTACATTTAACACTGCCATGTATGTTTCCAAAGAACAAGGATGTACACTTATAAATCCACCTTAAGTGCAGTTATTAAGTTCAAGAAATTCGACTTTGATATAAAATTTACAGTCTATATTCCAGTTTTTTCATCTTTCTTAATAATGTCTTCTTGAGCCTTTTCTCTTCCCTTGCTAGATCCCATCCAGGATCATGTATTGCATTTAATTATCTTTGTTGCTTTAGTTGCTCTTCTTCTTTTTTTTTAATTTTGGGAACATAAATATGCAACATATACTTTTCCATCTCAGCCACTCTCAAGCATCCCATTCAGTGAGATAAGCACATTGACAATATTGTGGTGCCCTCCCCACCCTCCATTGCTGAAACTTTCCCATCTTCCCGTACAGAAACCCTATACCCATTATGCATTAACTCCCCATTACCCCTGCCCCCTGCCCCTGACAACCTGTACTGTCATTTCTGTCTCCCTGAGCTTGCATATTCTCTGATTGTTTCTTTGTGGTTACCATGGGGCTTACATTTAACATCCTGAATCTATAACTCTCATTTGCTTTGATACCAGCGTAACTTCAGTAGTCTGCACGTACTGTGTTTCTCTCCCCGTGTCCCCTCACCTTTATGCAGTTCTTATCACAAGTTACATGTTTTATACATTATGAAAAACCACTTCTTTATCATTACATTTCATGCACTTGCCTTTTAGTCCTATAGGAAGTAAAAAATGAAGTCACAAACCAAAAGATACAATAGTCGTGGCATCACCCTGTCGTCACCCTCACTGAAGATCTTTACTGCTTCCTGTGCCTTCAGTCTGCTGTCTGTTGTCCTTGCCCTTCAACCTGCAGATCTCTTCTTTCAGCGTTTGGTCTAGTGGTGATGAACTTCCTCAGCTTTTGTTCATCTGGGAATGTCTTAATCTCTCCCTCGGTTTTGAAAGACAGTTTTGCTGCACTCAGAATTCTTGGCTGGCAGTTTCTTTTTGCTTTTAGCACTTCAAATATGTCACCCCGCTGCCTTTTTGCCTCCATGGTTTCTGATGAGAAATCACCACTTAATCTCATTGAGGCTCCCTCATACATGACATGTTGCTTCTCTTGTGAGGCTTTCAGTATGTCAGATGCCCTTTATCTTTGGCATTTGACAGTGTGATTATAATATGCCACGGTGGGTCTGTCTGGGTTTATCCTGTTGGGAGTTTATTGAGTGTTTTGGATATGTATATTCATGTCTTTGGTTAAATTTGGGAAGTTAGCCATTATTTCTTTGAATATTCTCTCTGCCCCTTTCTCTCTTTCTTCTCCTGGGACTCCCACAATGTGTATATTTATTGGTGCATTTGATGGTGTCCCACAGGCTCCTTGGGCTTTGTTTACTTTTCTTCATTCTTTCTTCCTTTTGCTCCTCAGACTAAATGATTTCAATTGTCTTATCTTCAGCTTCACTGATTCTTTCTTCTGCCATCTCCAATCTGCTATTAAGTCTCTCTAGGGAATTTTAAATTTCTGTTACTGTAGTCTTCGGCTCTGGTTGGTTCCTTTTCATAGTTTCCATCTTTCTGTTGATCTTCCGTTTGTGTTCATCTATCATTTTCCTGATTTCCTTTAATTCTTTGTCCATGTTTTCCTTTAGCTCTTTGAGTATGTTTTAGGACCATTTTTTTAAAGTCTTAGTTTATAATTTCCAGGTCTGATCTTCTCATTGATGAATTCTAGTACTTTAATCTTCTTTGCCTGGGCCATCACTCCACGTTTCTTTGTTCTATAATCGTGCATGAAAACTTGGACATTTTGATATTTTAATGTGTTGTCACTGGAATTTAGGCTTTGAGGCATCTGTTCCTGCTGCTTGTATTCAGTTACTGTTATGAAAGAGCTTTCCTTGAATGCCAGAGGCTAACAAAAAAAAAAAAAAAGAAAAGAAAAAGGAAAGAAAGAAAACTCCTTTCCCAGTTTTTGCAGATTGCCCTGTACCCTCCTTCGGAGCTTAGCCATACGGTGAGTTTAGAGACTAGCTGCACACCAAGGCTAGGGGCCTCCCTGTGGAGCATGCACCTGGGGCATGTGTGTGGCCCTGGAATTCCCTGTGTATAATTCCCGAATATCCCCTCTTCCCTAGGAAACATTTTCCTCAAGGTCCCAAGCACTTCAGCCAGCTGTCCCTTGCTCCAGGCAGCACAATCTGACTGCTGCTCCCCCGTCTGCACACAGGGCAAGTAGAACTCACTTTCTGGAAAAGTGAGTCCCTCCGTCCACTTCCGGACAGATCAGGCCAGACATCCGAGCTTCCAGCATGTGCACAAGGGCCACTCTGCCCCCTCCACATCCAGGACCCGGGCCCCACATTGGGAGTGTGGGTGGCTCCACGCCAGGCCTGGGTGGGGGGTGAGGGACAGTCAGGGCACTGTGAGATCCTGCTGCTTCTCAGTAGCCTTTTTCTTGATTTGGCACTTGCTCTGTTGCTGCAATCCTTTAACTGTTTTTGTTTTATTTTGTTTTTTTTTGTGCTTTGAGAAGGATGTGTTTGCCAGTTTCTTGCTGGTGGCTCAAAGCTTCTTTGGGGTGACGGAATCCTGAAGCGTCTGACTCTGCTGCCGTCTTGATGGGGCGGGGCCAGGCTGTGGTGCTTCCTTACAAACCTGGAGCTTAGCTCTGTGAGGCCCAGGGATGGCAGAGAGCACGGGTGGTTATAAAAACAGCATCAAGGTCAGATCATGAAGAGGTGTGGCTTACTTTTGCAGTGGAGCTTAGCACCAGCCTTCATCATGAAAAATTGTTTCCTTTTGAGCCGTCTCCAGGAGAGGAGTATCTCTTGGCACTGACTAGTGTGTGATTCTGGGCTTCTCCTGTGCCCTAGGTCTGGTCCTTGGAACAGCCAGAATGGCACTGCAAAATAGATGAGGGCTCTGCGGGGCTGGTGGCTTCCTGCTGGAGCCCGGACGGACGCCACATTCTCAACACAACTGAATTCCACGTGAGTGTGACGCTCCAGTGCGCGCCGTTGGTCCGGCGTGGTGCCTTGTCCCGTGACTCCTGGGGTAGCCTGGGAGCTTCAAAGCGGGCGCATTAGGAGTGTTTGTGTATCTTAAGCCTTCCAAGCATTAATGCCTATACTATTGTTATAGCATCTTTTTGCCCAATTTTAAGGACGAAACAGGTTTTTGAAAGTCTTAATTTACATTTTTTAAGGATTTGACAGTCCCTTTAACTCAACAATAGAAAGGGAACTTCGCTGAAATAAGGGACCTTTTTCCTTTAAGGTGTTGATCTGGGCTGGTAATTCAGTCTGTTCTACAAACATGGCACTTACCTGGTGCAGGGCAGGCGCGTGTCAGTGCGGGGGCTGTGAAGGCCGAGCAGACAGTCCGCGCTCTGCTTGTCCTTGTCACAGAGTGTTGGTATTTGGGCCGGAGAACCAGGACTCACCCACGTGAACAGCTCTTAAGGTCGTAATGGTTCTGATGAAAGTGGTTAAAACAGACAGGCTTTCATTGATAGCACTTCTGGGTTTAAACTATGAATTAAATATTTACCTAAATTTTCTCCAGTCCCACCTCCTTCACCTTCTTTGTCATTACTCTAAGGACTTCTCAGAGGCCCGTGATTCTGCACACCTAGGCTTATGCGGGATGTGATTTAGGCTGGATCGTTCTGGTATTAGTAAATGGGTTCTGATTTAGAGAGGGCAATCTTAAATTAGCAATGAAAAATAAATCAGACGAACTGGAAGGAGTCCCAGGCAGAAGCAAGCACATTTGGGCACGTGGGGGCCGTGGGCTCTGGCCTGGTGGCTGCACTTCGGTCCTGTGCTGGGAGCTTGGTGTAAACCCAGTCGGTGGCCTGTTACTGTGGCTGCGTGAAGGAGAGTTCCTTGGGCCTGAGGCCATTCTCAGGAGCTTTAGTCATAAGAATAATGTTATATTTTTGAACTAAATATTATGTAAGCATAACTGGACAAGGTGAAACTCAGAGAACTACAGCCAACAAGCCTATTTTTTATAAGTACAATTCACATACCATACAGTTAACCCATTTTTTTAAAGTATAGGTGATGTGATAAAAATGTTCTATTTTGTAACACCAAATATCAGTAACTAATTTTGGATGTGAGAAAGGAAATTAATTTAAACTTCTGGTTAATATTTTAAATCTGATAATCAGATAATTTTGGTTGTGTGAGTAAATCTTATAAATGTGTCAATTTATGAAGTTTGGCAAATATCAGGTGTTTTGGTACAAAGTCTTTGGTGTCAGCAGTTTATTTTATTATTTTTAAAAAGTTTAATAGAATGTTTGTAGGTTACAGAAAAGCCATGCAGAAAGCAGAGTTCCCATGTGACCTGCCTCTCAACACACACAGTTTAGAAGTTTATTTTTAAGAGTTAGAAAATGCCTGAATCCTTTAATAATGTGCTTTTTTAACGGGGCAATCCAGCTCAGTGTTTGGGCCTACATCCGCTGTGTGTGCTCAGATGTCTGGGTTGGACGTGGCTGGGACTGGAGGTGGTGCTGTCTGCGAGCCTGATGGCGTGGGGGCCGGGGCTCAGGGTTTGCGGGTTGGTTACCAGCTGTGAGATTGCAGAGTGACCCTATGAGATTTCATCTGCTTTTGGCACGTTGGTGTCTTCTTACAATTGGATACGATTTCTATCCAACTGTAGGAAGATCACTAAACCAACTGTTTCAGCAGCTGTGTGGTGTCACACATTTCCTGTTTCAATTTTTAAAAAATACTTTAAATCTAACATCTGCTCTTGTAGGTTTTAGCGCATGAGCTGAGAAATGGGGGGGCAACTTAATTTCTCTGCATTATTTACATTGATACTTTAACGGTATTTAAGACCCTAGTTTTTCAGAGATGAGATAATTTGAGGTTTTCAGATAGCTTCATCTAAAACGCTGCACGTTTATAATTCCTCAGGCTGAAATACAGCCTCCAGATGGGTGAGCAGCACGTGGTCAAGCTTGTGCTCTTGTTTCAGGGCCCCAAAGGAAGTTACTGTCTACCGAATTTCTAAACCTTAAGAAATGTCACTTCTTTTATCAGGCGTCCCACGTTACATCTGCATTAATATTCAGACATACAGTTGGTCCAGCATCCACAGACTTTGCATGAAATTCATCCTTTATAACTTTGTTTAATCTGGGATCCGTGGTTGTGCCCTGCCAGGTCACCCTGCTGGCCGAGACCAGGGCAGAGGTGTGCCGTACCTGGCACCCTGGGCTCCAGCTCTTCCTGCTGATTAACCTGCTGCAGGTTAAGGCACGGAGTCTCTGCTCGGCCACCGGGTGTGGACGCGTCCCCTTCCCAACACATTTGTGTCAGGCGTCAAAGTGATGGCCAGTCCACTGGAGCTAAAGTGATATTTCCTTTTGGTTTTAATTTTCATCTCCCGTATTATTGGTGAAGTTGAGCCGCTTCTGTATCTTATTCACACATACACACACACACACACACACACACACACACACACACACACACCCCTAATTTGAACGTGCGTGCGGTTCAGCTCCGTGTGGAGTCTCTAATGGCGTGTGCAACAAGCTGTGACTTCACTCCATCTTTTTCCCTGTGGCTGGTCAGTTTCCCCCGAATCATGTATTGAGAAGTTCATCTTTACCACTTGTATTAGGAGTTAAATTTCTTTACACCTGCAGGGTCATTTCTGATTTTCCGTTCTGTTCTGTTGGTTTATTTACTTGCCCATATCACACTGCTTGAGTCATTGAAGTTTTATGGTATTTTTAATATCTGATAGGGCTGATCCCTCCTCGCTGCTCTTCTTTTTCAGGGTTTTCCTTAGCTAGTCTTCCTTATTTACTTCTGCAAATGAACTTTAAAGTCATCTTGTCTAGTTTTGGGGGAAAGGCTCTTGCTATTTTTGGAGTTGTGTTGAATTTATAAATTAGCATAGGGAGAATTTTCACACTTCCATAAGTCTTTATGTAAGAACATAGGTATGCCTTTATATTTATTTAAGTCTACTCTGCGTCCTTCAGGTTGTTTTAAAGTTTTTTTCATATAAAGTTTTACACGTTTCCTAACGTACCTCCTAGATATTTCATTTTTTTTTTTTTGTTGCAGTTATAAATGGGGTCTTTTTATAATCACTGATTGCTTATTACTTGTATATATGAAGGCAATGGTTTCTGTGTATTAATTTTATATCCTACTACTTTACTGAAGTCTCTTACTGTGTTTTACTTGATATTTTTTTTCCAGATACACAACCATATCATCTCTAAAGAGAAATAGTTTTATCTTTTCTTTTCATATATATGTAGATACATGTACACACACACACACACACACACACAAAGGCTAGGTGATTCCCTGTAAATATAGCTTCAGTTTCTTTCTACATGGTTTTTTTTTTTTTTTAATTTTTTTATTGTGAGTTATAATGTATATACAAAAAGTGGTAACTTTCAACAGGTAGTTATAGAGCAAATTTCAAAGACTGTTATGGGTTACAGTTGCACCGTTTCAGTTAAATTTCCTTATTGTGAACTATAACATATACAAAAATGTGATAACTTTCAAAGTATAATTTAACAAGTAGCTATAGAGCCAATTTTGAAGCATGTTTATGTTACAGTTCTACGATGTCAGTTATTTCCTGCTAGCTATTTCTAGTACCATAGAAACTAAAAAAAAAAAAAAAAAAAAATTTATATAAAGATTCAGTATTTGTAATTCTTTCTTAAATTTTATCTTGTCAGTTGATCACTCTCGTTTGATCACTATCTCAATCTTCAGGGATAGCTAGTCAGTGACCACCCTAATTTGTTCATGTTGAAAAGGGGTATCGACATCATGGGGAAGGGGGATGCAGCTGGTTGTTGTTCTTGGAGAGGCTATTGTCTCTGGATTTGGGGATTTATCTAGCATGGGAGCACTCTGGGGGGTTTATGTTTCTGAGAAGTAAACTTAGTGAGTGAAACTTATAGAGTCTCAGATAGGGACTTGGGTATTCTTTAGTATTTTCGGGACTACTGTGTCTTAAGGCTTGTCATACTGTGGGCATTTGGAATATCTAGCTGGAGCTTGCATAAGCATAACCTCCAGAATAACCTCTCGACTCTATTTGAAATCTCTTAGTTCCTGAAATCTTATTTTGTTACCTTTCTTTTCCCTCTCTTCTACATGTTTTGATATGGGAATTTTCTTTATCATTCTGCTGAAAATATTTTAAAATTTCTGTTATTTATTTGACTCATGGGTAAAATATTTTTGAATTTCCAAACATGTGGAGATTTTCTCCTGAGCTTTTTGTTAGTGATTTCTAGCTTAATTCCACAGAGGTCGGATAATATAATTTGTATGATTTCAACTTTTTGAAATCTGTTGAGGCTTGCTTTATAATCAGCATGAATGTTTGATGAGTGCTTGAGAATCATGCATATTCTGCAGTTGTTGTATGCTGTTCTCTGCACACATCGAATAGATCATATTTCTTACTCATCATATTCAAACCTTTATCCTTACTCTTTGGTGGAATGGGGCAGGTTGTATACTTCAATAGTCAATGCAAATGTATGAAAGCTTAATTTTTTATAACTCAGGATTTACATGTTATATATATATTTTTATGTTTCAAATATTACACAATAAATGCTTCTAAGTTTAAATGTAAAGGACGATGTCTTCCCCTTGGCGTATCCCTCCCCCAGCACCAGCTATAGCTCGGTGGTCCAATGCTGACTGATGTGGCCCCTCTGTACGGTCCAATCCAGCTCACAACTCCCTGCGTAACAGAAGGGGAGGGAAGGATGGAGAGTGCGCTACAGCGGTGACTCCAAAAATCCTTTTGCAGATCCAGGCATGGCCAGAACACCAGGGAGTTGAGCAGTTTGCCTTTTCTGTTTAACAGTGATCCCTATTTGTCTCCTTGCTGAAGGTATCTGCTCACAGGCTGACTCGCAAAGCAGAGAAGGAGCCCAAATGGAACCTGCAGAGCTGTGTATCCACTTGGAAACAGGAGACAACATTGTGTTTTTTCCTGTATGAAGAGTTTACTTTGACAAACTAATATTTCTAGATTTATTATAATATGCAAATGGTGATTACTTCAAAGCAGCTAACTAAACTTCATTTATATGTATTGCTTTGTCACTCATATAATATTGTTAGAAAATGAAAACAAAATACCAAGAGTGTTAAAATTACTTTAATAATGATAAAATGTTTGGGTATACTTAAGAGGGAAGACATCCATGGAACCACCACTTCCTCTTTGGCAGTAAATATGTTATTGGGTACTGATGATCTGTTTGTGTATTTGAGATGGGCTTTCTAATCATGTTAAATGGTTACTGTGTTTTCTCCTTTCTCTCTGTTTTTCCAACAGCTGCGGATAACTGTCTGGTCATTGTGTACAAAATCTGTATCTTACATCAAATATCCTAAAGCGTGCCAGCAGGGTGAGTACATCAAACCCATTCTCCTGCTATTTTATTCTTTTTCAACTTTTTTTCATGGAAAATTTCAACATATGCAAGAGGAGTCTCAACAATTTTTGAACTCAGAGCCAGTCTTTTTCTGTCTATACTCACCGCTCTGCTCAGATTATTTTAAGGTATAACCCAGACCTCTTAATACTTCATCTGTAAATATTTCCATTTATATTTCTAAAAGTATAACAATTACAATGACTATTGATTAGGATATTTTTTAATTACATCGGAAAGAATGGAAGTACCCATCCTTCTGGTAACCCCTGTGAGAGAGTGGGTGTAAACCCCTTCCAGCTGAAGCCCATCCCATGATCCCAACTCAGGCATCAACTTCTGGATGTTAAATCGCTGACTCTCCTTTCGATGGATCTGTGGCCTCTGTGATGGGAAGTGGCAGCCCCTCATGCGTGGCAGTGGAGCAGCCACCTACCAGCAGGGTTCTGCAGCTGCCCTGAGGCCTTAGGTGCATCTGGGAGCAAGGGACCTGCCCAGCCATGGCGGCTGACAGCGAGATGGTGCGGTTGTAGTTGATTCGTCTGGGGGGGGGGTGGCGGCCGGTTGCTAAATCCTAGGCTCTCAGGACTGCTCGGAGGGTACCGGCGGCGGGGGCTCTTTCCCGGAGGCGAAGGCGAGGCGGGGGACTTGGCCAGGTCCCCGGCGGTGGCGTGCAAAGTATGGAGGGCGGCGAAAAAGGAACAGGCGGGACACGTTTCTTTTAGGGTGAAGAAGCCAAGAGAGTTTATTAGGGGAGAGTACAAGCTTATATCGGGCGGTTTAGAGGGCGGGGTAGCTGTAGAGGTTAAAGGCTTGGATTGGTTCTGAGAGGGCGCGGAGGTTGTTTGAAAAGGGGCGGGAGTTGCTCCGGTAACGGGGAGTGGGCGGGCAAGGTAAAGGGGGCGGTTTTTTCCGGCAAGCTTCCCCTGACGGTTGTACTTTGGGGTGAGGAAATGGGGCCTGCATTCGGCTCCACTTTCTCAGGCCCGGGGGGCCGTGGAGGGCGCTACCACCCGTGCCCCACTACCTTTCCTAGGGGCTGATCAGTTCCCCTGGCCCAGGCCCGCCAAGTTGGAACTCGATAACAGTGTCCCGCAAGATGGAACCAGTTGGTGGAGGGTAGTTGGCTGTGCCACTCGAGTTGTGAAATTACAGTAGTATGTCTTTTTCATTTAACCATCAGAATCAACAGTTTCATAATTTGCATGATTATTCATTTTTCTCTGTTGCCATCAGAAATTCCAAAGTCGCATTGGAAGGAAATGCAATTGTATACAATTATTTTTTGTTTTTTTAGTTGCCTATTATATCTTCAGAATGTACACCCGTTTCTTGAGTGGAAACAATAGTTACAGGGGTTGAGGTGTTCTCTTGATTCATGAAATACAAAATTTGGCCTAGGGCTTTTCTAGCAAATACAGAAATGGAAAATAGGGCTTAACATTTTTTGCCAAAGTTTATTTCCAAATTCTTATCTTAAATTTATTTCTACCAAATAATTAAATTAAAAACTCAAAAGTTGACTTATGATCACTGAAAATATCTCTGGATTTCCTGTCATTCATTTTCTAAAAATAGGAAAGTTAATAAGGTATTGCGTTTTTCAGTAACATTTTCTGACTTTCTGAGATTAAACTGGTAATACCCAGTCTGTCGTGTACAGATTCCTCACGAGGCCTGGGCGTCCCATGCTGCCTTGGTGGGTCCCCCCTGCAGTCAGAGCACCCCAGTCTGTCTCAGGAATTGTACTGCGCTGTGTCTGTGCTGGCTCCCTCTTCTCATGACGTCTGCTTGCTTTTTCTCCTTCCTCCTTGAAAATGGCTGCAGGCCTTTCTCTTCCATGCAGCTGCCTGACCTGTGCCCATTGGTCTTTCCACAGGCGTGGCCTTCACCAGGGACGGCCGCTACATGGCCTTGGCCGAGCGGCGGGACTGCAAGGACTACATTAGCATCTTCGTCTGCAGCGACTGGCAGCTCCTCCGGGTGAGGTCCTTTCTCTTCCTGCTGGGGAGGCAGGGGGCCCGGCAGCCTCTGATACTCCAGGGGGTCTGTGCTGACGTGGAGTAATGTGGCTTCTTGATCCTCAAAGGCGGGGGCGCTGGGCACAGCCTCGGCACACCTTCGTACACCCAAAGAAATGCTATGAGACGGTGGGCAGCCTGTGCGCAGGGCTTTTAACCAATGTGAATCCTTAGAACAGCAGATTCATTGAGTCAGAAACTAGAGCAGTTAGCAGGGGCCAGCTGGGGGTAGGGAATGGGGAGCTAATGCTTAAATCATGCAGAGCCTCTCTCTGGGGGGTGATGGAAACATTTTGGTAGTGGATGGTGCTGGTGGCACAGAACTGTGAGTGGAGTTAATGCCATTGAACTGTTCGCTTGAAAGGCATTAAAACAGGGAATGTCTTGGTGTTTCTACATTACCAGAATAAAATTTAAAAGAAAAACCATAGGACTGTACAACACAGACAGTGAACCCTAATGTAGACCATGGACTGAAGTTAATAGTATAATTATGGCAATATTATTTCATCAGTTGTAACAAAGAATCCCACGAACACATTAGGGAGAACTTGGGGTGGGGGGCAGCTGTACCCTCTGCATGATTTTTCTGTAAACCTACAACTTCTCTATTTAAAAAAAAGTCAGTTTGCCATCCAATTTGGGCTGTTTTCCTTTTTCTGGTTAGTTTAATCTGGGATTTGTGGGTGGAACGCTGTGGTAGGAGCCATGGGAAACTCTCCGGGCCCAAGTCTGCTCTGGGTTAGCCATGGACGGTGCCCGCCGGGTGCTCGAGTCTGGAGGCAGCAGGCGTGTAAACGGCTGGCGTCAGCCCCACCCAGGGTTTAGAGACACCTGGATGCCGTCTGAGCACAGAGAGGCCCTCATCAGTTGGGGCCGGGGCAATGGCCCCGGGAGGGAGTGTGTCTGAGCCTGGCCAGGCGAGGAGAGGCAAGGGTGGCCCGCTAGGCATGAGGGGCTGTGGCACGGGCAGACAGGGCGGGTGGGGCAGGGGCGAGCCCCAGGGGCCCCAGCGCTGCCTCTGGACGGGTGCTGGTGTATAGCCTCTTAGGATCATAATGGTTTTGTCTATTTGCATTTAAGAAAATTAGACACAAAATGTGTTACAAAAAGCCATTATAAAGTAATTGCTGCTATCTGGTAAAGACAATACTTCCTCATGTCGTCTGTTTGTCTGTTTTTCTCTCTTTCGTGTGGAAGCACTTTGATACAGATACCCAGGATCTCACAGGGATTGAGTGGGCACCAAATGGCTGCGTGCTGGCTGCGTGGGACACCTGTCTGGAGGTACGAAAGCCACCGAGTCAGCATACACGCTCTTTTATTCCTAGAGCAGCTGTAGAGTCACAGAACAATCATGCACAGAGTAGAGTTCCCACATCCCTCCCCTCCCCCCACACTTTTCCCTGTTGTTAACACCTTGTGGTAGTGTGACACCTCTGTTAAAATTTATGAGAGAACATTACTACAAATATATTAACAGTGGTCCATAGTTTACAGTAGGGTTTGTGCTGTGTGTTGTGTGGTTCTATCCAGGTTACATATAAAAACAACCTAAAATTAATCTCTTTACTTTCAAATGTACAGTTCAGTGCTATCAGTTACAGTCACAGGGTTTGCCGCCATCACCACCATCCACTACCCAAACTTCTCTATCACCCCAAACCATTTGTACCAATTAAACACCATCTCCCCATTCCCCACCCCTGCTCCTGGTAACCTGTATTCTAATTTCTGACTCTGAATTTGCATGTTCTAGTTATTTTATATAAGTGGGATCCCATTTCTGCCCTTCTGGGTCTGGCTTATTTCCCTCCACATGATGTCTTTGGGGTTCATCCACGGCAAACACACAGCGGTATTTCATTCCTTTCACAGCCAATGACACTGCGTCATGTGGACGGGCCTCGCTGCGTGGCTGTGGTCATTTGCTGGGGGACACGTGTGCTGTCCCCGCCCTTGGCTGTGGCAGCACAGGCTCTTTTAAGAGCTTTGACCTGCAGTTTAGTTACTGAAAGTTTCTTGAATGCTGCAGTTTGGTTAACTTTATCTTAAGTGTTGAGTCAAAGAACCTTTATCAGCTGGTCATTAGATTCACAACACAGCCTCCTTTGTTTGTCACCAATGGCATCACTTTGCTTTTCTAGCTATTACATATTATTTAGAAGGCAGTGTGGTCATCTTAGTCCTTCCAGGGCCCATGGAGTGGGGAGTCTTCCTGCCTTGCTCTGCCTCCAGTTCCACGTGGCCCGCATGGGTCTCTGCTCTGCAGCGGCTCTGAGTAACCGTAGAATGTTTTGTCTGCAGTACAAGATCCTGCTGTACTCACTGGATGGCCGGCTGCTCTCCTCGTACAGCGCCTACGAGTGGTCTCTGGGCATCAAGTCCGTGTCCTGGAGCCCCAGCAGTCAGTTCCTGGCGATCGGAAGCTATGATGGGAAGGTAGGGACGCGGCTCTGCCACGCTGAGAACCGGCCTGTCAGAGGCTGCTGTGCCATGCGGCCGCAGCTGTGTTTACCCTTGTGGTCTCTCTCTAACCAGGTGCGCATTCTCAACCACGTGACTTGGACAGTGGTCACTGAGTTTGGGCACCCTGCAACTGTCAACAACCCCAAGATAGTGAGTTTGGATTTCTTGTTTCTGTTTGAGCCATCTGGGGAGGAGGGCAGGAAACTGCTTTTTCACTTGGCGTTATTTATTGTGATACTTGTGTTGTCCTATTTCCCATGTCACACTCTTCCATGCTTTGCTTCTCCACGTCCTCGCCCTCCCTCCACCACCTTCCCATCCAGTGTCTCATTCCTGGCTCTGTACACCTGTGGCGTTCTTACTCCCTATAGGTCCCACGGGGCCTTCCCGCTCCCACCCCTGCTCTCCTCCCACCCCTGTCCTGCTGGGCACAGATCCTCACCCGTGGACTGGGAGAGGCACCGTCCCAGGGAAGGGGCAGGGAGTGCCAGGGCAGGTACTTTACTCAGCGGGCAGGGAAGGGCCGGCTGCCAGACGTTTGCAGACGCCAGAAGGAAGAGAAAGTGAGTGTGCAGGTGTGGGAAGGAAGCCCTTCAGGCAGACAGCATGGGGGGTGCAGAGGTCCTGAGGTGGGAGTGCACCTCCGTTCACTCCGCAGACATACCGAGGGCCCCACTCCAGGCATCGTGGAGGTAGCGGGTAACAGAGCAGACAGTTCCCGCCCTCTCGGGGTTGACTCTGAGCAGAGGTGGCAGCCCCTAAGCAAAGGCAGTGAGTACAGATGAGTGTCGTTAGATGTGACAGGGAGTGGGTAGGAAGCTCAGTGGGGAAGTAACTACAATCACGCCCTCCCTGCGGGGGGGCGTGAGCTGTACGGATGGCTGGGGCGGGAACAGCAGTGCAGAGGTCCTGAGGTAGGACAGTGCCAGGTCTGGCCCAGGAGGGTGAGGGGAGAGCCCTGGGGGGTGAGTGAGAGAGCTGGGGTGAGTACATGGGCCCTCAGAAGCCACCTTTCACCCTCGCCTTCTCTACCTGTGCCCACCAAAGAGGGCCTGGAGCTAAACATACAGGTCAGGGACTGTGGCTCCCTTTTGAAGAACTCACCAACTCACCAAGTCACCAAGCCCCTCACCCTCGGCTTCCAGGCCGGAGGCCCCGGCACCTCCCTCATCAGGTCGCACCTGCCGTCCCAGGCCCCACCCCTGCCCCAGAGGAGCTGCCGGTGCACCTGCCCGTCTCCACCTTGTTTCTTTGCACCATGTCCCGAGCTGCAGGAACTGGCTGCTGTTGCGGCAGCCTCCTCTTCCAGGTCCAAGGGCCTTTGATGGGAAATTGGCCAGAAATAAGGTTTTTCTTATTTTAAACTAGGTCTTTGGGACCTAATTTTTTGAACATTGTTTCTCAACATTAAATAATTAACTTGTGTGTTTTACTCTAGAGAACTAACTAAATGGTGTTAGGAAAAATGAACATAAATATGCAGTTACTGTAGATTTTTCCTTATCTCTTGATAAAGAGGCTCGTCCACGGAATCTACACAGAGATGTTCCTTGAGGAGAGCAAGCTGTGGGGGCTCCAAGCACCTGGGAGTGGGGACGTGTCTCCCCCCCACCGCCTGCCTTGGGGTCCCTGTGGGCCAAGCACATTGTGGGCATGCCCCCACCCTCCTCGGCCCTCTCCTAACCTGCGGTGGGTGGGGTGGGTTGTCTTGCAGATTGTGTACAAGGAAGCAGAGAAGAGCCGGAAGCTGGGCCACCTCCCCTTCCCTCCCCCTAAAACAGGGGCCAGCACGCTGACACCCCCAGAGACTAAATGTAAGCAGCACAGGGCGGGAGAGTGGGGGGCGGCTCTCCTTTTTTTTTAATTTTAAGTGAAATTTCATATGTTCTTTATTTTTTAAGAACTACATTCGTCCCTTCCTATAATGCTGCATAGCCAGCATCTTTCAGGCCATGTTTTGAAATTGTTTGCTGCTTGAGTTACCCAGCAGACCATCTAGGCACTGCTTTTGTTGGTTACGAATAGAAGCCCAGCAGTCCACATTTGCCAGCTGATTTTCTAAGGGTGTTATTTTTAAAAGAATACTAAGATTTCCTCGGGCAAGCCAGAGACAGGGGGTCAAGGGGCAGGTGCTGGCAAAGGGCCCGGCTTCGAGCCTTTGAGCCTGAGCTGCAGCACTTGTGCCTGGTTTCCTCCTCCGTAAAATGGGCATAAACATCCGGCCCCCTAGGGACATGGTGGTGGCAGATGACATTTGAGAGGGAAGAAACTTCTAGAACAGAAGCCAGGCCCCAGAATGTTGCCTGGCCCCAAGGGCAAAAGAGCAAGTGAGCAATCCAGCAGCTCATACTCACGCCGCTTTATCCTTTACCACCTTTTACTTCTGATCTCACAGTGCTCTTCCTATAGCTGATGAGTCTAAACATAGAATATTGAAGGTGAGACTATAGGCTTTGGAGAGTGAGATGTTAGAGCCATCCAGCCCTCACAGCGGACCTTGGCCAAGACAGTGGTGGGCACTTCGGGGCTGCCATGCTCTTGGGCTCTTGGAACAGGGCTGTGGGCAGGCCTGTCACCACAACTGCCACGTTCCCAGGATGCCGCTAGCAAGATTTTGCCTCCGTGCTTTAATTTCAAATAGTTTTTTCCTTCTGGGATTCAGTAGATGAGTAGGTCAGTGACTGCCTCTTAGGATTGCGGGTCAGTGTTAACTGCGGTGTCTTGAACGTGTAGAGTGAGTTAAAAGCTTTCTATGTCATGTTTCCCTTTGGATATTGTAGACGAGATCGCCACAGGACCAGTTTCTTTACAGACTTTGAAACCTGTCACTGACAGAGCAAATCCTAAAATCGGCGTGGGCATGTTGGCCTTCAGCCCTGACAACTACTTCCTGGCAACGAGAAATGGTTGGTGCCCCCTCCCTGCTTGCTTATTTGGCCCTGTTGCTGCCCCTCAGGGACCCAGATACACGTGGATTGAAAAGAAGGTCAAGGGGTGGGTCCTCCCGCGCCAGCCAGCGCCCTGCTGCAGCTGCCCTGCTTGCGTCTTCTGCTTTATTTAGGAAAGAACAGGCAAGGCCGGACTACAGCCTGTGGGCCTGTCTGGTACAAGCTGAGAATGGTTTTTATATTTTTAAAGGATTGTTTAAAAAAACAATAAGAAAACCACACCTGTGGCTCACAGAATTGAAATCTGTGCTCTCTGACCCTTTACAGTTTGCCGAGCCCTGGTAAAGAACACTAGGGAATAATCGAAAAAAAGGATTACGGTGGCAGAGACTGGAAAAAATTAATATACACGATTTACTGCCTTCTCTTCTGTTCAAGTTGTAAATGTCTGAGAAAGCAGTGCTGGGGGGTGGAGGGGCTGTAAATGGAGAGCTACGAGCCACTCCGTGAGTCCATCTCTTCCTCCATCAGACAACGTGCCGAACGCCGTCTGGGTCTGGGACCTGCAGAAGCTCAGGCTGTTCGTGGTGCTGGAGCAGCTGTCCCCAGTGCGCGCCTTCCAGTGGGACCCGCAGCAGCCGCGCCTGGCCATCTGCACAGGGGGCGGCAAGGTCTACCTGTGGTCCCCTGTGGGCTGCGTGTCGGTGCAGGTGCCGGGGGAAGGTGAGCAGCGGTTGCCGGTTTATCTTGGCCTTGGGAGGTGAAAACCTCAGCAGTTAAGTGCTCTGTCCTGTCACTTAGCATTGTGGGGCCCACACGAGGCCACACCACGTCCCTCTCCTTGAGCATGATTCAAGGCTCACTCTTAGCACCTCTTGATGAGCCGCAGGGCCAGTGCCCCAGCGGGCACGTGCAAGACAGATCAGCTTGTAATCATTTTGGTGAAGGAATCGGGTAGGACAGGAAGAAGCTGACCCTGAGTTGTGGGCCTCTGGGGCACTCAGCTGGCTCTGCCCTCCCAGGCCCACAATGGGGAACACCGGGTACTGAGGCCCGTGTGTCCGTCCACGAGGCAGGGGGCTGTGTCCTGCAGCCTCTGGATGTCACCCTCTAATCACTCTTACCTTTCTCCAGGTGACTTCCAGGTACTTTCTCTGTGCTGGCATTTAAGTGGGGACTCCATTGCCCTCCTCAGTAAAGACCACTTCTGCCTCTGCTACCTGGAGACCGAGGAGGCGGCCAGCCCGGCCTTTGGGCGGCAGCTACATCTGAGGGCCTGAGTGTGGCCATGCTGGCGTCACAGGGGGACACTTTTGCAGGTGGTGGTGGGTGGGGGGACGGGGCTCCTTGGGGGAGTTCTCTGGCTGGGTCACTCCAAATTAAAGAATTTGATTTTATTTTTCTATAGCAGGCATTTTTGTAAATATGTATGGTATAAAACTTCAACTTTTATTATTTAAAATAAATATTTGTTAGTCTTTAGAAGTGTTTATGCTTGTTTTCTTGAAAGGTTCAGGTCACAAGAAAGTTTTCTAGGTTAGTTGTAAGTTTCTGGTTAACTGTTTAGGGAAAATGGACGACCTACAAGTAATTAAGCCCCACAGGGCCAACCCCCCTTGCCCTTCAGACAGACAGCTGGTTTTTGCTCTGGATCGTCTCTTTTAGTAGTCACTGGATGTTTAGGAAAACGGGCTCCCGGTGGAAGAGGCTTGGGTTTCGCATGGGGTACGTGTGGCCTCCCCCGGGAGAGTGTGAGGAAGGGAGCCCAGAGCACCTTTAGGGCAGAGCCACAAACGGGAACCGGGCGGCTCCTCCTGGCAGCCAGGAGGGCCAGGTGGGGGCACTGCTGGTCACCTGGTTACCTGATTACCAGAAGGCAGGCAGGGCTCCTACACTTGCATGTTGTCAAGGCGCCAAAGGAAGGGGAGGAACCAGCCCCAGGGCCAGTGGCTCAGGCTCAGGCCCTGCCTGCCGCGGCCACTTCAGGGGCCCGGGCTCTGCAGTCTTTCCACACACACTTGCGCACGCTCAGGTTTGAGAGCTGGTGGTGTCTCCACCCAGCTCTGTCCTGGGATTACTGGAGCTCCCAGAACTCCTGATGTCAGGCCCACCCCAGAACATTCCACCAAGTCTAAATGCAGATGCTCCCAGCAGG
Organism: Choloepus didactylus; assembly: GCF_015220235.1. Taxonomy (NCBI): domain Eukaryota; kingdom Metazoa; phylum Chordata; class Mammalia; order Pilosa; family Megalonychidae; genus Choloepus; species Choloepus didactylus. The sequence continues at coordinate 245,883,945 of NC_051308.1, forward strand.
CAGCCAGGGCTGAGGAGCACCAGCGGACCCACAGAGATTCCGAGCCTGGCTCTCATCCTCCTTGTAAGGCTGGACGGTCCTCACTCAGAGGAGAACTGTACAGGTGAGTGCCAAACCGTTAACCTGGGACCCTCAGGACTACCATATGCAGAGCGAGTTGACGGGTCTGCGAAGCTGCACAGAAAACAGTTCAAGCTTTAACGTACACCCATGGCAGAGGTAACTTTCTTGGTAGTTGTACCCGCTTTAATAACAACTTCAAAAAGAGACATTTCTGGTTTTAAATGCCTTTACTGAAGAGTCAGAGCAAAGGCTGCAGACCCAGGTGGACTCTGGAGCCGCTGCCCGCCTGCCACACCCACACCCGTTGGCATAAAGCTACAGCGGAGCAGGAGACTGGAAGGAAGACACAGGTCAGCGAGTTTAAAGTTTAGCAAGAGGCTTTCAGGCACACAAGCAGGCTGTGTGTGACTGCAGGGAGAGCAATCCTGAGGCGGCCTGGGTGACCCCTTCCGTGGAAGTCTCACACAGGCTCACAGAAGCTCAGGCCTGCTCGGCGCAAGACCTGGCCAGAGCCTCAGCTCCACACACAAACCAGTGACCAAGTGTTGCTGCTTCGCGGAGACTCTAACATGGTTCCTTTTTGCGAATGTGTGGCATTAAAAAGCAAACTCACTCACTCCTTCTAAACACAAATATGATAATGCAAACTTAGTGTACATATAGTTGTTAAAATTCCGTGCAAAGAATTATCAAGGTGATGTTTTAAAATTAATAAATTGTCTTAAAATTATTTTTCTGTAAACCTTTTAAAGCCTGGGGAAGATGCCTTAAGAATTAACACAATTTAGATTAATTTTAGGAAAAGTACGACCTCAGGTCAAACATATATTTACAAAAGAACCACTGTTCACCCAGCACTGACAAGGCACAGACTGTATCTTGCTTAACCAGTCTGCTAGCTGCTTTTGCCTTTAGCTTTTATAAAAGTGGATTAAATTTCAAAATACAAAATTTCACACCATGTGTAAACATTTGCAGTTCCAGGTGGTGGAGACACTGGCACCTGCCTGCACGTCACAGCTGAGTGCAGCTGTGTGCTACACGGAAGCCCGGGACACACACACGCTGGAGCGGGTGGGGGGAGAACCACAAGAAGCCATTGATAACTGCAGGAAAATCACTAAAATCGAAGTCACAGAAAATGGAACACCAGCCGGGACAGGGGCAGCTAGATGCGTCAGCCTTTCAGCTCCCATCAGCAGATGGCCAACATACAACTAAAGCATATAATTCACTTTACTATTCTAATCACTCTCAGGTCTCTACAGGCAAGTGGCCCCTAGACCCTTCTGGCCAAGTGCGGCACGAGGGCCACCTGGTGGGCCCCTAGAATCCCAACATGGCCCGGCTTGCGCAGGAGTGGGCTCCCAGGCGCAGACACCTAGAAGCCGATTTTGCCTCTGGTCATGGAATACCCCAGCTTGGCTTCGTTGTTGATGAAGGACATCAGGCCCACGTAGGTCTCGATGAGGAGTGGGCGCTCCAAGATCAGCACACCACTTGCTCTGCCCGGCAAAGGACATTCCTTCTGGGCTTTTTTGACAGCTTGGATTAACAGAGCCTTGAAGCTTTCCAACTGGAAAAAGAACAAAAACACTGAGCTTTAACCTTCAGGCAAGAAGAGAGTCATGCATTCCAATGAAAACTAAGCATTTTGAGACACTTGTGTCTGTCCAAATGCCACACATCTCTTTGCCAAGCCCTTCGGTACCCTCGCGGTATTCTTACTTGGCACAGAGATGCAGTCTTCTCATCCGCGTCTGCCATCGGGTGTTCAGTAAAAGTAGTGTAGGGCACGCTGGTGGACCAGGGGTTCCATCGGTTCATGAAGGAGGGGCGGCTCTGCTTGTCCCACTGGACTCGAATCCCCAGGCCTTCTCGCCTGACAGAAGTAGAAATGAGGGACTTGAAAAACCGCCTGCTCAGGTAGAAGAGTGTGATCCAAAACAGCTGTTCCGTGTTCAAAGACGAGCCCATGACGGTTCACAACAGAACATCATCGTTGGTCCTTCACAGTAAACACGGTGTCTGCTAACGGGTGCTGCATGTTCTTTTAAATATGACACGCTGAAGTTTGTTTTGGTTAAACTGAACTCAGGGTGTTAAAACTTAACAGGTAATATATAGAATATAGTATACATGATCTAGTTAAATGAGTGACATTTTTGTAACTTTTAATTCCTTTCCTTAATGTCTTATTAAAATTTGGTTAAAATTTTCTAACTCAGCTTCCTGAATTCCCTACCCAAATCTCTACTTAAAAACTAAAAACAGACAGTTTAGAATAGAAACAAAGGAGGCTTCTAGTGTGTAAGCAGTGCTGTAACCTTGACAGGTACCTGCCCTCAACTATTCGTTAAACTGTACTTTGAAATTTGCTCCATAATTACTTGTTAAACAGTACTTTGAAATCTGTCACTTTTCTGCATGTCATATTTCACAATAAAAATGTTTTTTTTAAAAAAGCAGACTTTAATTCGGTTGACTATATCAACTTATATAGGTTTCTCATATTTTAGAAAATTCTAAAACAGAAGGGTCAACTCTTGAAAGATGGTTATTAAACATTCTCAGATCTGTCTAACCTTTTGCAAGATCTATAAATTAAGTGCTGTCCTACTTGGTTCTTTTAAAAATTAACCAGAGCAGTTGACTCAACTGACATAATGCCTTCCTGGCCAGGGATAAAATGGCGGGTTTGACCCTTGTCTGGTGGCTTTTAACACACAGGGCTCCCATAACTGTTCCTTGAATCCGCATCAATCACTTTTAGCACAGACCTAATCGCTGGCTGTGCCAGAATTCCTTTTACTGCTCTCCCTTGCCCTGAGTCCCTTGCATCTCCTTTAAGAAGCCTTCGCTGAGTTCCAGGGCCGCGGCCCTGTTCCTGCGTAATGCTGTGTAACGACTGACTCAGGGAACCATCTGGGGCCTCCCGTGTGAAGAGGGCTGGAGGAACAGGGGAACTGGAGTCGTCTCCGTGCAAGGTCCTCGGAGCAGACTTACTTGTTGAGCGACTTTGCAGGGAACTGGAATTCTCCGTAGGAGATGGTATCCACTGCGTTCAGGCCGATCCGGACCACCTGCTGGCACTGGAGGTTGATGAAGTCGTATTTACAGATGAGCAGCGACTGGTCGGTGACCAGCACCAGCCGCTCCCTCTCGTTGTTCCAGTGGTCCACCCTGCGAGCACAGGGGATGCACGTCTCAACCCACACGGACAGCCGTCCTGGCCGAGCCACCCCGAGGCCCTGCCTTCAGGACAAGGCCCTGCACATCTGCCCGGCCCCTTGGGAAGGACGGGCCAAGCCCAGGCCTCCTCTACAGCAGCAGCCGCTCTGCAACTCCCGACCTGAGAGTCTGCCCATCCAAGGCCTCCAGCGACAGCCCCCTGCGGGGCCTGGACCTTCGCCCCCGCGACGAAGGCGCCCGCAACCCCGCTTACTCCGTGAGCAGCCACACGCCCTGGATCTCGCCATCCTCCACGGGCCGCACCACGGCGCGGATCTCCTCCACCGCCTGCTCGATGGTCCCGGGCTGGGGCACAGCGAGACGCAGGGTCACCGCCACCATCGCGCGGCCTGGCCTCTCCGCGACCCGGGGAGACCGGGCCCCGCCCCCTCGATGCCCCCCTCCGCGACCCCAGGGAGGCCGGGCCCCGGGCCCCTCGATGCCCCCCTCCGCGACCCCAGGGAGGCCGGGCCCCGGGCCCCTCGATGCCCCTCAATGCCCCTCTCCGCGACCACAGGGAGGCCGGGCCCCGGGCCCCTCGATGCCCCCCTCCGCGACCCCAGGGAGGCCGGGCCCCGGGCCCCTCGATGCCCCTCAATGCCCCTCAATGCCCCTCTCCGCGACCACAGGGAGGCCGGGCCCCGGGCCCCTCGATGCCCCCCTCCGGGACCCCAGGGAGGCCGGGCCCCGGGCCCCTCGATGCCCCGCTCCGCGACCCCAGGGAGGCCGGGCCCCGGGCCCCTCGATGCCCCGCTCCACGACCCCAGGGAGGCCGGGCCCCGGGCCCCTCGATGCCCCCCTCCGCGACCCCAGGGAGGCCGGGCCCCGGGCCCCTCGATGCCCCGCTCCGCGACCCCAGGGAGGCCGGGCCCCGGGCCCCTCGATGCCCCCTCCGCGACCCCAGGGAGGCCGGGCCCCGCCCCTCCGCACCCGGAACACGAAGTACTCCTTGACGCGGGCGCGGCGCGTGGGGTCGTGGACGCTGAGCGGCCACAGGGTCTGGCGCAGCGGCGCGTCCGCCCCCACCCGGCCGCCGCCCGCCGCGCCCTCCTCCCCGGCCGCCAGCAGCGCCGTGGGGCTCGTGCCCGCCGAGTCCACCGAGTCCCGCAGCTGCAGCATCGCCGTCCCCGACCCGTCCGCCGCCCCCAGCCCGGTAGTCAGCTCGGGTCACCGACCCGGCGCCCGGCCCCGCCCCACGGGCCGTCCCGATTGGCTACGCCGCCTCAGCCCTACCTTATGCCCCGCCCCCCACTGCCCCACTCCTTGCCCCTCGCGATTGGCTGGCCCCCAGGCGTCTCCCGCGATTGGCTCCACTCCGCTGCCATTCACTAATTCTCGCCCGTCGCCGCGCCGGAAACGGCCCCGCCCTCAGGCCCACTTCCTGTTTATGCGACGGGCAGGGGGTGGGACCAAGCAGGTCGGGGGTGGGGGCGTTGCCAAGGAGACGCGGAGCTTCCCCCGAGCCCGGCGATGGGCGGTGGAGACGCCCGGGTCCCGGGCGGGGGGCCGGGGGACGAGGCGGGAGGTTTCGGGGGCCGGGGCCGGGGGATGAGGCCTCGGGCGCTCTGTTTCCTTGAGGAAGTGCCCACAGGCTTCCTCCTCAGTCGGAGACGGCCGCGGACCCGGAGCTGGAGGGCGCGGGGAACCAGGCGGGGCCGTCCGCAGTGGCGCGTCGCGGGGGGAGACAGGAAGGAGCCTGCGTGACGGCCTCCCGAGGGCTGCGTGTCAAGCCCCGGGCAGCCCCGCAAGCCTGCCAGTTTCATGGATGCTGGGAGGAGACACTTTGGGGCAGTTATGAATGAAGCTGCTATAAGCATTTGTGTGCAGGGTTTTGTGAGGATGTAAGTTTTCATGTCCTTTGGGTAAACAGCTAGGAGTGCGGCTGCTGGTCCTATGGTAAGCCTCTGCTCAGCTTTGCAAGAAACTGCCAGGCTGTCTTCCAGATGGGCTGCGCCATTTGCCTTCCCACCCGCCTAAGCAAGTTGCTGTTGCTCCCCGGCCTGTCCAGCATTTGGGGTTGTCGGCATTTTGGATTTTAGCAGCTCTAATAGGTGTGTGTGTGTTGGGGGGGGGGAGCATCTGATTTAATTTGCATTTCCCTAGTGGCGTATGATGTGGAGCAGCTTTTCATGTGTTTATTTGCCAGCCACATATCTTCTTTGGTGAAATGCCTGTTCAGCTCTTTTGCCCATTTTTAATTGTGTTTTTTGTTATCATTGAGTTGTAAGAGTCCCAGGTATATTTTGGATACAAGTTCTTTGTCAGATATGCGTTTTGCTAATATTTTCTCCCAGTCTGAGGCAGGTCCCTTCATTTCTTAATCCCGGGCTTTGTAAAGGTTATTTCCAGTCCCGTCGGCAGGTGGCAGCCTCGCTCCCATCCGCTCCCGGCCAAGCTGGAGTTGGTGCTTGGCTTTAAAATCAAAGGCCACAGCTTCACCCTCTGAAGGAGTATTTAAGCACACAATGAAGTCATTATTTATCTTATCTTGCTGCGGAAGACTGTCAGAACTTCAGCTGGAAAGCATCGGCTTCTTATCTTCCCTGTCAGATGTTGTGGTGCAGCATTTTAGAAAATCAAGTGGTCCCACCTGTTTCCATCTGTCCCCAATGGAAGCGGGGTCTCCAGGGGAGCTGGGGGGGGGGGGCAACAGGGCATGTGCCTAACAGGAGCCCCGAGGGTGGGATCCCAGAGAAGCTGCTGGGGTTGTCCTCTAGGTGCCAGGCACAAGGTTTCCGTGGCTGGAGGTGAAGGCCTTTGCTCCTTCACCTCAGCTGCACGGGCTGGAGACTATTCCAGATTGCAGGGTCTGTGGGCTGAGCTCTCCTAGAGATAACTTCAGTTTGGGCAACGCCGCACACCCCAGGGCTGCACCCGATGTGGCTCTTGTGGGCCTCGAGTGACACTGTTTCAAGTGCTCACAGATTGCGTGTTCTAGCATTTGCCCATTGTCTTTGACTTTGGCGAGTCACAAACGGAGAAGCGACTTCAACACAGAAACATCCTTTCCAGCAGACGGGAATAGTGCCAGCCTTGGGGAGGAAGTGGGCAGGCTCTCAGGCTCCTGGGCTCTAAGAGAACAGGATGGAACTGGTTAGCAAGGGGTGTAGCTCTGCATGGTTTGTAAAGATAGAGAAATGTCCTGACCTTTTCGTCACACCCTGTCCCCAAGCTGGGGGTCAGCTCTACTGCCTGCGTTCACCTTGCTGTGACCAGGTGCCTCAGGGTGGCCTCTGTGACTGGCCACGTGCTGCAAGGACACATCAGTCCCTGGGGAAGGTCCGACTTCCTGGAGGTGCTTCCCCTGGGCGAGGAGGAGTCTGGAGAGGGCTGGGAAGCATCAGGTTGAATTTTAGGGGTGAGATCATCTGGCAAGGGGGGGCCAGCAGCCCTGCTCCTGGTTCTTGTCTGCAGGCAGGCGAGGGTCATGGTGGGACACGCTGTCTTGTGCCCACGTTTCCTCCCCAGAAAGGCAGGGGCCCCTGGGGGAGCCACTCAGAGCCTGTTGGGCAGTGAAGTTCTGCGTGTCCCAGATGTGGCTGCTGCTGGGGAGGCCCAGGAAGGCTGGGGGTCCCCAGTGATGTCCTCCTCCTGTCACCTGAGTGGCCCGGGGCTGCCGTAACAAGTGACCACAAACTGGGGGGCTGAAAACAATGGGAAACGGCCTCATGGTTCTGGATGCAGAAGTCTGAACCCCAGTGTGTGCCGAGCTGGGCTCCCTCCCACAGGGGAGAATCCGTGTCACGCCTCTCCCCTGGCTCCCGGGGGTGGCCAGCCAGCAGCACCACCCAATCTCTGCCTCCATCCCACGGCCGCCTCTCCCTGCCTCCGTGTCCAAGTGTCCCTTCTTATAAGGATGTCAGTCCTGCAGGATCAGGGCCCGCCCTATTGCTGACAGGGCGACGCAGGAAGGAGACGCGGACACAAAGCTAAGAGTTAAGGGAGCAGGGGACCCACTCGCCTCTAGGGCGAATGGACTCCAATGCATCTTTGCTGCAGCCATTTATCAGAGCAGATCACGTGCATATGCTCGAGGTACATCAGGTGTAGTTACATCAGGTGTGTACATCTTGTTTACATCAGGAACGTCATAAGCACAAGACTTACTTCAGGTGTGTATCATCATCATAGTCACAAGTTACACATCTTTACAGGGCGGGCCTGCATGGCATTCTATGCAGGCCTGCGGCTCAGCGTTCTAGGCCAGCACCCTAGATATGCCTCAGGCAACGTGGAAGACTCAGTGTCCCACACCGCCCTACCCCAGAGTGGCCTCAGTTAACTAAAAGCATCTTCAAAGACCCTATTTCCAAATCGGGTCGCAGGCCACAGTTGAATGCACGGCCCTCTCCTCCTTGAGGCTCCCACACAGGCCGAGGCAGGGGCCAGGTGAGGACTCCAGGGGCTGCTGTCCCGGTGCCACTCAGACACTCAGACACTCACAGGGTGATTTTGCAAGCGGCCCCCGCCCAAGGGGGCACACCTGCCTTCAGGGCCCACTGGTGCTCTCTATCTGTGCACACGTGCTGCCCAGACACCCAGCAGGAACCCGCTGCCAGCACATTATGTCCCTTCATCCATGAGGAAACTGAGGCACTGAAAGACCAAATAACCTGCCCTGGGTCACGCGGCTGGTCAGGGCAGAGGGGTCCTAGATCTGGACCATTTACAGCAGAACCCACATTCTTACCCGCCACGCCCTCACCAGGCAAATGGCCCCTGCCTGTCTCCCCTTGGTTGGGTCTTTATTCTGTTTCTCTTCGGCGGCAAGTTAGGAGTTTGAGAAATGAACTTCACAATCAGCTACCCAAAGGCTCCCCAATGAAGTGCTTGGTTTGGGATCTCAGATGCAGGGCTCATCTAGAGCCTTCTGCTGGGGGCTGTGACCAGAGAGGAGGTGGCATTTCCCAGTCATCTCTCCAGGGGTGATGTCTGCAGGACATGAAGCCGCCATCTGTGTCATTCAGCATACCAGGGACCATGCACCCTGTGCACCCATGCAGCCCCTTTGGCGTTAATTTAGTTGCTTTCGTGTCATGAGAAGTGTTTGTAAGAAATTCAGACAAGACTCTACATTATTATCTTGGATTGACAAAAATGTTAGTTCAGGGAGTTTTAAAAATTGTTTTGGGCTTCTCTCGGTGCAGCTATCTCTTTCAAATCTCAGAGTGCTCTAAGTTAGACTGCAGAAAAGAAACGACCCAACAGCCAACTTGAGGAAAGTAGGAAGGGAGAAGTTTGCTTTGGAAATTAATGCCAGGAATTATCAGCCAGGCTGGTGGTTGGATTCTTCTTTCTCCCCAAGTTATTTTTCTTTGGGCCAGAGGCCATATCCATTATTTCCAGCAGAGAATGAGACGAAAACATTGAAAAGTGGTGCCTTTAAAAAATGCTTTTTGCACACGCCAGAGTGATTGTTTGCCAGATGTAGAAGGGGAAATGTGCTCACCCCTTGTCTGTTCCACACAAGGCTCCAAAGCCACCCTGATTCCATCGCTAGTGGCGACCCTGGTGCAGCTGAGGGCTGGGCCATCCTGCGGGCTGAGAGGAGGAGGGGGCGAGCTGAGCAGCCCCCCGAGGTGGGGTGGGGAGTGGAAGTGGCCCGGGACCTCTGGCAGTTACATGGGCTCCCGCGCCTTGGCACCCTCTGACCCGAGTGTGGGCGCCTTACATTTGGGGTCTGGTCACCCCAAAACACTCAGGGTGGTGACCCCCTAAGGCGCCAGCAGCTCTGTGAGGTGGGAGGTGCCAAGAAGGAATCGGGTTGTTGGGCTGTGGTTTGGCTCCAGGATTTCGAGGTGGGGATTTGAGCTGGATCTGAGACCAGAGGTGGGCAGACAGCCCCCGAGGGAGCCCCAGCTTGGCCTCAGCGGGGGTCTAGTACCGCCATCCTCCACAGTGGGGGCAGTCCCCAAACAGGCCAGCCCACAGCCATTTCTCTACCCAAAATGACTCTTCCCATTACTAAAGTTTGACTAGGTGACGATGCCAGTTCTTCGTAAGTGAATGTATACGTGCAGTGCCATGCTAACAGAAAGTCCGACACAATTTGGACTGAATCTCGGATAATGTGATTCTGAAATTCATTTGAAAGTACAATGGATGAGAAGTACCAGTGTAATTGGGTTGAGGGGAGAGCAAGGGGGTAGGTTCTTGCTCTACAGTCATTTAAACATGTCATCGACAGCTTGTAAGGGTGACCATGGTGAACCGTTCTTAGCCCCTCCTCTGGGACAGGTGCCACCCCAGCTGCCTAGGTGAGCGCCTTAAACCCTCGCCGTCCGCTGGCAGCATGTGGGGCTGCAGGAAGGATCGGTGGAAATACTCAGAGAGGGCACCAGTTTGCATTTGGTATGAGATGAAGATGCTCTCTCCCCAGTGGGTGGAGGGAGGGTGGCTGCTAGTGGCCTCAGAGCGACAGGTTGACTAGTTAGAAAAACAAGCCAGAGTCCCCCCTTTCAGCAGACAGCAGCGTAAATCCCAGATGAAATTAACAAGTGTGAACATTCTAATAAAATAGAAGAAAATAGTACTGATATTTCAAAGCTAAGTACTTATTTTTCTAAGCAATGGAGGGAACTGCAGAGGGGACAAGCTATATACATTTGAGTACCCAAAAATGGGAACCTTACATGGTCATCAATTTTCTCTGATGATAGTAAAACTGCAGCTGCAAACTGGGGAAACACTTCTGACCGCTCTGTGTCCCTCACTGACTCAATAATGAAAGCAAATGGTGATGATTCTTGGCTAATATTCTCTATGGTTTGATTACTATAAAAGAAAGCGTGTTGATGGTGCATTAGATCCACATATAAACGTGCCTTAGACCCCTAGGTACAGTTGGATAACTTCTTGGACTTCCGGTCACGCCCTCATGGCATGTTGGCTGTCTGGACAGGAGGACACTTGTCAGAGTTTAAATGGCGGACGTCTCAGCTGTGGTGCGCTCACTCTGGTTTTGGGCTGTGTGCGGATGGGCTGGGAGGCCAGGGGAGTGGAGGTGGTGGGGGGTGGGAAGGCGGGGCCGAGGGTCAGGGTGCCTCCCCACCTCCCCCAGCCTGGGTGGGCTTCTCTATGGGGGGGGGTGCTCTGTGCTGTGTGTTTTACTTGCCCGCAGGTAGGTGCAGAGGAGGGTGGCTTTGTGTGTGGGGGGGGTGGGGGGTGGGGGTGAGACCGCAGATCAGGCGCCTCAGGTGAACTTGTCCCACCTTGATGGCACGTGGGAAAGAGCTGTGCATCCCCTGGGGCGTAGGGCAGGTGTCCCAACCACGGACCCCTGCGGGACTCCAGGTGAGAACGCCTGCTGTCTTCCCACGCCTGCCCACCTGGCACCTGCCCCAGGGACTGTTTACCTGGCAGCCCGGCTTAGTGCCCGGGGCAGGGAGGGGCGGAGTCAGATCAGCCGTGAGGATGACAGCTTGCTCAGGGGCCCCTCCAAGTTGGGGTGGGGAGGCTGGACATGTATGCATGAGGTCATCTGTTATTTTAAAATTAGCAGAATCACATTTTTGTTCTTTTCTTAGAGAGTGTTAGGTTTCAGGCCCCACAAAGCCTGAACCCCCTGCCCAGAGGAGGGTCCTTTCTAACCAAAGGAGCCATCAGATTCTGGAGCAATCAGTCATCCTCCCACCCTCACCCTGCAGCCCCGGGTAGCTTGGAGTTCAGTGGAGTAGCTGTTGGGTGTTTTTAAAGGTTTTCATCTGTCCATCCGTCCATCCATCCACCCAGCACAGCCCGTTGACATTCTGGTTGGGGAGAAGGGAAAGGATGTAAAGGTGGGGAGGGGTACGGACCCTCAGGGAAGGGACTTGCACCACCTAGAAGGGCCCTGGCGCTGGGGCCAGAACCTGTTGGGGGCTGTGCTGGTTTGGATGTGTTATGTCCCGCCAGAAGCCGTATTATTTAATGCAATCTTGTGGGGACAGATGTATTAGTGTTGATTAAGTTGTAATCCTTTGATTGAGTGTTTCCATGGAGACGTGACTCAATCAACTGTGGGTGAAACATTGGATTAAATTATTTCCATGGAGATGTCGGCCCCACCCATTCAGGGTGGGTCTTGATTTAATCACTGGGGTCCTATAAAAGAGCTCACAGACAGGAGGACCTTAGAGCAGCTGAGAGAGACATTTTGGAGACGGCCATTGAAAGTAGACTTTTGCTACTCCAGGGTTTGTCTGGGAGAAACCAAGAGAATGCCCCAGACGCCTAGAGAGAAACGTCCCGGGAGAAAGCCATTTTGAAACCAAAACCCCGGAGTAGACACCAGCCCCGAGCCTGTGCTCTCGCAGTTGACAAGAGGTTTTCCTGAAGACGTGGAAGACATCAGTGTTCTGCAGCGAACGTGTCCTCTTGTTGATGCCTTTGCGTGGTTTATGGCCTTAGGACTATAACTTTGTAACCAAGTAAAACCCCTTTTATAAAAGCCAATCCATTAAGGTGCTTTCTTAGCGTGAGTATGGGTTCTCTGGGGGAGACCAGGAGGGATCTTGGGGTGGCCTGGGTGGGGGCCAAGGGCGAGATTGGGAGTGAGGCAGGTCACCCATTCTGCAAACTAGGGGTGTGTCTGGGGTATCCGAAAGCAGGGAGCCACTTGGGTTTGGGACTTTGGAAGACAGTGAGGTGGCCGCACGTCTTTCATGCTGTCTCTTTGACTTACAGGTGGCAGATTGCGGGGCTCAGAGCTCGGTCTGTGGCCTGCGTCTCGGGGCTGGGCTCAGGCCGCCATTTGTAGAGCAGAGATAACACTGGGGCCAGCCTGGGGGGTCACCCCCCTGCCCCCCGAAGATGACTGCAGCTCCCCATCCCTCTGGGTGGGTGGAGGGCTCAGGTAGCCCGGGAGGAGGCCAGAGAGCGGACTGTTGTGTCTCCATCGTGTTTTGGACAGTTAGGGGTCCCTGCCCCCCAAGCCCCTCCCAACCGGGGCTCCCACACTTTGTTTTAGGGGGATTCTTGAGCATTCCCCATCAAAACAACCACATGGAGTGTTGGGGGAAGGAAGGTCCCAAGAAGGACCCAGGGAGGACCCCAAGTGAAAGTGATGGGGGTGGGGACCTGGCCCCCAGCCCAGAGTCCCTCACTTCCAAATCCAAACCAGGTTTAAACAGAAGTGAAGAATGCAGAGCCAGAGGTGCCCAGCAAGACCGGGCCTCCGGACTGTCCCCATGGGTGCTGGGACCCCCGCGCCCACCCCAACCCCTGGCGGCTGCGTGCAAATAGGAACACATTTGCCCAGAGGGTGGTGGGTGACCAGCAAGGTCGGTGGGGAAAGGGGGGGTGCCCCTGGGCTGGGGGAGGGGGTGGCCGGGGTGAAGGGGTGGAAGCCGGGGGCCTGGGTATCTGGGGAGGAGCAGCCAGGCTGGCTGTCCCGTGGGGCTAGGAGGGACTGGGCGCCAGGGGCTGCGCGCATGGGATCCGGGGCCCGGGTCTGCAGGGAGAGCAGCCTTTGGGCCCAGCTCCCCGCCCGTCTCAGGGCTGCTGCGCTGCGTGCGGGGCGCGCTCTCCAGCCCTGGAGGTTGGTCCCTCGGGTCACAGGGGACCCAGACTTCCAGCCAGAGGGGCCTGGAGCGGGGCGGGGCTGGGACGGGGCGGGGTCACTGGAGAGGGGTGGTCAGAGCGGAATCCGGGCGGGGTGCAGCGGGATCGGGGTGACGGGACGGCCCGGGGGCGGGGCTGTAGGCGGGGCGGTGACTGGAGTGGGCGGGTCGCCGCGGGACCGGGGGGGGGGGGCTGGGGCGCAACCTGGGCCGGGGGCCCGCGGCGGTCTGGAGGCGGGGCCGGGGGCGGGGCCGCCGCGCACTGGGCTCCCCGAGCCAGGCGAGAGCGCGGGCGGCGCGTGTCTGCGCGCGGCGGCCCCTCGGCTCCCGCGGCGGCGTCGGGCTCGCGGGCCAGCGCCGGCACCTGTGGCTGCGCCCGGCGCCCTCCCGTCCCTGGCGCACGTGGCCGCGGGGGCCGCCTGCAGCGGGACCCCGCCCGGGAGGGGAGCCGGCGCGGCCGCGGGCGCGATGACGCTCCCCGAGGCGGCGAGGACCCCCGGGCGAGCGCCGGCGGGGCGCGCGGTGGCCCTGGCCCTGGCGCTGCTGCTCCCCGCGCTGCCTGCGGGCGCCGACGCCCCGCGGGCCCTGCCCCGGCTGCAGCCCGGCATGTGAGTAGCGGGGGCCGGTTCCCTCGGGCGCCCAGAACGATCATCCCCTACCCCCGCCTTAGCTGGGGAGGCGGGGGCGAAGGGCAGGCTCCAGGCTGGGTCTGGGGGTGCTTCTGCGGCTGGGCCCCTCTCCCCGCTCCGCCCCGCCGAGGCGAGGCCCTACCCCTGTGGTGTGAGTTCTGCCGCCAAGGGAAGGCAGATGCTGCACTTTCGAAGGAGGTGAGGGAATGAGGGGCCCCCTGGCCAGGCAGCGTCTGCCACGGAGAGGGGCTTGGAGAAGGGAAGCCCCGCTTCCCACTTCCAGAGCCAGGCTCCTGGGCTCGGGGGCAGTCAGTTGGGGGCCCCAGGGGCTGGCTGTGCCCCGACAGGGGCTGGTTTATGAGTTAAATACGTGTGCGCCCCGGCTGCTGGAGAGAGAGGACTTTCTGCCAGAAGGGCAGGAAGAGGGGGTCAGGGAGTGAGGCGAGATGGATTTAATTTTGAAAGATGATTCCCCAACGGGCCCTTCAGCAACCCCTCTTTAGCAAATCCATCCTGAAAGAAAATCTGGTGCCGAAGCGAGCCGATCTGGGGGGCGGCAGGGGGCTGCTGGCGGCCTCCACCCCCGCACTCCCTGCAGGGTCCCGGGCCTGGGCCCGCAGAGCTGGGAAGGGCGGGGGGCGCCCCTTTGTCAGAGCAGGTAGGTGGGGGCGCCTGGGCCTCCTGGCTGACAGCCCCTGCCGGCCACCCCTCCAGGGGCCGCGGAAGGCCTTTGTCAGCCTCCTCCGTTCAGGGCTGCACCAAAGGGCCTGGCACCGAGGGACCCCGGACTGCACATCTGGCCGCAACGACCATGGCTGCAGCTGCTGGGCCTCTGGGGACCGAGAGGCTAAGTTGGGGGAGAGGAGCAGGGCCCCAGCCCCCAGAACCCCCACCCCAGACGGAAGGTTTCCTTGGGATCTTTTCAAAGGAGCGAAGTCTCTGGCTTAACGGTGTTCACTCCCAGAACCCAGGGCCTGATTTGGATGCTCAGTGGGGTTTCCGCGGACTCCAGCGCGTGGCCTCAAGGAGCAGCAGCCTCAGGGGTCCCTGGAAGTGGGCATGTGGCCGCTCCTGCTCACCAGCTGGCCGGCGTGGGGCCCCTGGGGTGGAGGCCCTGCCAGTGTGGACAGACCTCTCTTCCATTGTGAAGACGGTCCGCCCCTTCCTGGGCTCCTCCCAGCTCCCTGCACGTCCTGAGCGCTCCTTCTCTGTCTTCCGCCTGCTCACCTGGAGGCTGAGAGGTCTGGGAGAGAGCCGCGGGGGCCGGGGGGCCTGGGGACTGGGCGGGACGGCCCTGGGTGCGGGCTCTTTCTTCTGTCTCTGCAAGGCCTCCAGCCCCTGCACCCCACCTCCCCTGTCCCCACCTCCCCCACCCCCCCACTGCCTCCCCTGCCCCCACCTCCCCCGCCCCCCACCTCCTCTGCCCTCCCCACCCTTTCCTCCTCCTCCTCTTTGGGGGAGCAGCGAGGGTCCCAGGTCCTCCCCCACCAGCAGGGCCTGGCCTGAGGAAGCCGCACCCCCTCTGGCCATTTCTCCGAGGTTAGCAGCCCGGTTTCCACAGCACCGGCCCTGGGCAGGGGGCCCTGGGGTAGGGCCAGGAGATGTGGGCCTCCGGGGGGAGCACGAGGGGATCCCCCCCCAGCCCTGTCACCCAATACTCCCCGACATGTGCGCCTCTTCCGGGGCACTGTATCTGGCGGGTTCTTTGGCTCCTGCTGACTGAGCAGGTCCAGATGCAGTGCCACTCTGGGCGTGGTTCCTTTTTGTCTTTTTTCTTTTTTTGCCTCAAAGTGAATTTCTGCTGCTGCTGGGGAACAGCTGGTCCGTCCTTGGCTGCTGCCGGGGCTGCCGGGGATGGGGTCCGGGGACAGGGAGATGGCTGTCCCCACGCCCTGGAGGGCTCCCCGGCTGGCTCTGAGCAGCCCGAGGGCCAGTGTGGCCCGGAGGGGCCTTTGCTGTGCTGGGGGGACCCTCAGCTCCGTGGGACGGGCTGCACCTCCCGGGGCTGGGTGAAGAAAACGGCTAGTGCTTTGGAGTCAGCTAATTATCTTGGCCCCGACCAACTGGGGCAGGACGGGCCCCTCGCGGCCCGGGTCCGGCCTTGCAAGCTCTTCCGAGGGCCCTGGGGACTGAAACAGCTCTGGTCACTGAGGCCGAGCCCCTCGGGGCCCCACCGCCTCGCTCTCGTGGGTGCCGAGGCCAGGGTGTGGGTGTGGGAGAGGTGGGGCCGCGGCGTGCTCGGGCGTGCATTTGGGGACGTTGCAATTCATCGTCCCGCTGCCTGGTGGAAGGGGCTTGGGGCCCGAGGTCACGGCCTCCAGTGGCCTGCCTGGGTCACGGCGTCGTGGGGGCCCAGGGCAGGGGAAGTGGGTCACGATGAGCCGTGAGGGCGCAGATGGGAGGAGACCCTCCTCCTGCCAGGCAGCCCCCCGTGGGGCAGGCTGCTGCTGCCCCCCGGCCCCGGGGCCCATCCTCCCGCCCACACCCGTCCCGTCCTCACTTCTGGCAGGAAACAGGCGGTCGGGGCTCTGGGACCTGTCATGGCCACCCTCGAGGGGCGCTTCTCGTGGGCACCCCCAGCCTCTGTCTCCGGGCAGAGCATGCCAGGCCTTCTTTCGGGGAGCAGGTGGCCCCACTGCTGGGCTGCGTTTTCCCCGGACGGCGTCACATTCCTTGTCATTTGGAATCGGCTTTCCTTAAGGAACAGGAAGGCCTGTGACTGTCAATTTCCCAAAAGGCTGTGTTCCCTGTCAGACCTGCTGGGGTGACAGTCGGTTTTCTCTTCTCAGCCCCCCCCGACCCCCCCCAGCCTCCCAAACGGGAAAGCAGCCACAGGGCTGCCTCTGACGTGCCAGAAACTTCCAGAGGGGAAAATCGCCCCCGTGCTCGCCCCTCTCCCTTTAACCCATCTTGGGCGATGCAAGGACCCCCCAGGTCCGAGGCCAGCCCAGGGGCTCTTTCCAGGGGGGTGATGAGAAAGCTCGTGCTGCCCGAGGGACCCCCATTTCTCCCGAGCCCAGGGGAGCGGGGAGCCTTGGGGCAGGGAGCCCCGTGGTGCAGCTGACCGCGTTTGGGGCCCAAGGCCGGCTGGACGAGGGGCTGGGGACAGTCACAGCGGTGCCCCAGGGTCAGGGGTGGAGGACAGGCAGGCGGGGCCAGAGAGCGACCAGAGCGAGCGGGCCGGAAGGGCTGCTGGGTCCGCAGGAGGGGTCGGCCAGGGGCAGCGACACTGCTGAAGTCTGCGGAGGGGACAGGAAGGAAAAGCAGGCCCCCCAGAGGGCCCCGACCCCTCCTGGGGCCTTCCGGACAAGCCCTGGCATCTCCAGGGTCCATCTCTCAGTGTCCCGGGGTGGCCGGGACAGAGCGTCACAGACCAGGCGGCTGACACAGTGGGGGTTGCTGTCCCCCGGGTCTGGCAGCTGGAAGTCCAGGTGCCCTCAGAAACCTGGTGGGGGGTCCTCCTGGCCCCTTCCCACTCGGGTGGCCTTCTCCCCACCACCTGTCCCTGTCTCCTTCTAAGGACCCCAGTCATGTCGGGTCAGGGCCACCCTTTCCTAAACTAGTCACAGCCTCAGGGACCCCAATCCACACCGGATCTGTTCCTGGGACTGGGGTGGGACATGCATGTGTCTTTGGGGGACACACAGTCTGCACCCCTGCAGCTCGTGCCCTGCCCCTTGGCTTCCACCTCCCTGAGGCCCTGATGCCTCTGGGTCCTGGGCTCGGTCAGCACTGGGGACGGCAGGGCCAGGGCAGGGGACAGGGGCAGGACCTGTGAGCCAGCACCGCCCCCTCGAGGCCCTTGTGCCTGTGATCCCATCTCGGGCTCCTGCAGCCCCGGGAGGCCCGTGCTGCCGTCACCCCCACTTCACAGATGCTGACCCGGCTCTGAGGGGCCTCAGACCCGGGCTGCCTGTGCCCACCTGCCCATCGCCTGCCGCTGCCTTCCTGGGCCATCCCCACCCTTCGGGGTGAGGGGCTTCCGGACGGGGCCTCCCACAGCCCGGGGCGGCTTCAGAGTCGGGGCTGGGCCCGCAGCCGTGGTGTTCAGAGGCCACGGGCCCGGCCCCGGCCCTCGTGCTGGGCCCTCTTCCACTCCTCTTGGGTGGAAAGCAAGGCCAGCGCCGGCTGGTAAGGCGAGGCACGGGGCGGCACGGGGGTGGTGACGGTGTCCGAGCAGAAGGGACGCAGCCCCTGTGGCGGGTCGCTGGGGCTCGAGGGCCGGGTGCAAGTGGAGCTTTCCCCTGAGGAGATAGGCAGTCTGTTGGGTGCTGGGGGGCAGCACCCGGGATGCCCTTGCGTCCCCCCATGTGTCTGTATCTCTGGGCACCCCATCTGATGCTTTACGCTGGCGAGGTGACTGGGGAGGGGGTGGCCTCGCTGTGGACTCAGAGGGGGTAGGGGGTGGCTGGTCACAGATGCCAACCTCTGAGCCACCACCACGGCCCGGCCCCTGGGGGTGGGAGGGGGTGGAGACCCCAGTAGTCCTGCCTGTGCAACGAGACCCCAACACAAACCGTTTGGGGGCCCTCCCAGCCCTCACCCCGTGCACCGTCACCAGTACATTTTCCTGAGTTCTGTGAGTCGTTCTAGTGAACGATCGACCCTGAGGGGGTGGGGGGGATCCCCCACATCTGTAGCCAGTTGCTGAGAAGTGCGGGTGGCCGGGGACCCCAAGCTCATGCTGGGGTCGAGTGAGACCATCCTGCAGGGTGAGCCCTCGCCTGTGGGGTCTGGCTGGCCCCAGCAGTTGGCGTCACAATTACCTTGTAGTGGGTGGCACCCTCAGAGGGGTTGTTAAAACGCAGAGTGTGGGACCCCAAACCCAGAGTTTCTGATCCTGGGATGGGGCCCGATAATTTGCTGTTCTCGTGAGTTCCGAGGAGAGGTGGCTGGTCTGGGGCCCCCTCCTGCTCCCCAGGCCCCTGGGTCTGTGAGTGAATTCCAGCTGCCCAAATGGAAGTTCTTTGAAACTTGACATTGCTCTGCAAGGCTGGCCTTTGGTTTTCAGCACAGCTGGGTCCCCACCACTGGGCGAGGACAGGAACTGCACTCTCCAGTGAAGGGGTCCGAGGAGAGGGTATTTACATGGGAGTGTGTGTGTGGGAAGTGCAGGAGACACCCCTCAGGGAGGGAGCAGGGGAGAGGAGAACTTCCCAGCTTCTCTCCGACCCCTGCAACCTCCTGCTCGTCCCATTGTCCAAAGGGCCAGGCTGCAGGTGTCCTGGGGTGGGGGGTTTCCATAAACGTCGGCTTCTTGGGGCACCGGGGGCCGGGGCAGGGGAGGTGCCCTGGAGGGCCTGAGGCCATCAGCTTTGGTGCTGCAGGCTGGGAGTCAGGAGTGAGGCCAGGAGGGGAGGGGGGCTGCAGCCGGGGACCCAGCCCCCCAGGCCAGGACCCAGCTTGAGCAGGGCTGAGGAGGGTCCTGCTCCTGGCGGTGGGCCCCCAACCCTGCCCCAGGCCTCTCCCTGTGTTCTCACCCCGGGGCCCTGAACCCAAGTTCCTGAAGCTGATGACCTGGTCCCTGGGAAGATGGGGCCCAGACGGCCCCTGCCTGCCCAGCTGAGGGGTGTGGGGCCCGGTGGGGTCCGCAGCAGGCCGGGGAGGTGCAGCCTTCCGACCCGGCTCTGCTTTTCTCTGCCAGTGAGCTGGAGGGGACCCCGCGGGGGTCGCCGTCCCCCCGTCCGGGGGGAGTTGGGCAGGGACCCTGACAAAAGCCCAGAAACCAGCCCCCTCTTCCCTCCCTCCCTTTCGCAGCCCCTCCCGCCTCAGGCAGGGTCCTGTCGTGCAGCCGGAAGAGGCAACGGCAGAGCCTTTCCAGTGGGAGGGTCCGAGGGGGCACCGCAGGGGGCCATGGAGGCTGCGAGGCCACAGGGGGGCCCGAGTGGGGGTTGGTGTTCCCGGGAGAGGCTGCACCCACTCCTCCAGGGCCCTCCCTGGACCCGACTCAGGGCCGTGGACAATCCTGAGGTGCAACAGCCTCGGTGGGACACGCCATGTGGGCAGGCCACGGAGGGGGCGGGGCCTGGGTGGGCGGGGCCAGAGCGAGCATGTGGGCGGGGCTGCGATGGGCGTGTGGGCGGGGCCTGGATGTCTGGACCAGCGCCTGTGGGTGGGCGTGCGGTGCTGAGCCTCGTGGGAAACGTGGCGCCCTGGGCTCACTCCCTGGAGAGCGCCCAGACAGCACGTGGGACCGGATCCATCCGGAGGCCAGAAGACTCGGATGTCCCGGTGTGTCAGCCTCGGGCCGGGGCCTCCCGCCGTGGGAGAGGCCCTCATCTTGCGGGGGCTGCAGGTTCCCTGGTGGCTCCTGGAGCTGGACGCAGGGCTTCCCACCCGGCAGGGGCCCGAGGGACAGGGGAAATGAAGCGTCACCCAGGGGGAGCATTTGCTGGTGGGGGGCTGGCGTCGGCCGGGTGGGGGGCAGGGCAGGGCCAGGGCCCTGAACTTGACTTGGGGGCAGGATATGATCTCGCCACCCGGCGTGGGGTGGGCGGGTGTGAGGAGGGCTGGGGGCCGCGGGCAGCACCCACACTGACGGGGAAGTTGGGGAGGGGTGGCAGGGGGCTCCAGCGCCAGGATTCCTCAGCAGGCTGCCCCACGAGACTCGAGGGGGAGACAGGCTGGGTCTTTCTCCTGAGATTCAGCTCCCTGGAGACCACCCTCGTCCCACATCGGGGCGGAGGCCAGGGCTCTGGGGTCCCGCCTGCCTCTTTGGCCTGACTCCGGAATGTTCCTCTGCGTGGCCTTTCCCAGGGCTGGAGCCGTAACCACAGGCTCCTGCTCACCCACCTGCTTGGACGGGCTCCCGGGGGCAGGTCCTCCTACCCCGTCGCTCCCTCCTGAGTCAGCCGGGGCCTCCGGAGAAGCCACCAGCAGGTGCAGTGTAGACCGAGGTCCCCGGAGATTTGTTTTAAGGGACTGGCTCAGGCGCAGGTGAGGGCTGTGCATTCCGGGGAGACTGAAGAGGCAGGCGAGACGTCCAAAACCGAGGGGTGGCAGGGCCGCGCTGCCCAGGAGGCTCCTCCGGTGGCCGGTGGGGACTGGCCACGCTCAGCACTCCTGTGTCCCTCTGTCCTGCATCCTCTATCCTCCTGCTTCCCTCTGTCCTGCGTCCCTCCGTCCTCACAGCCTCCCAGTGTCCCTCTGGGTCGGCGTCTGTTCTCCTCTTCTTCAAGGTTGCCCCCCCCTCCAGCGTGGCCTCGTCATCACATCTGCAGAGACTGTTTCCAAATAAATCATGTCCGCAGGACCAGGGGCCAGACTTGACGTGTATTTTGGGGAAACAGCTTGACCTGTTACCGTCCTCCATGCTCCTGGGATGAGCCCCCCTCCCCGAGCCGTCCCTTCTCTCGCTTGCCCGCCTGGAGCCCCCTCCTCAGCCCGTGTGCCCTGCACAACCCCCCCCCCGGGGACGTCATCTCTGAAGGCAACCAGGCTGGGGTGACAGGACGTTGGCTTGGGAGTCAGGGGGACTCAGTCCAGTTCTGTGACGTTGGTCATCTCTGCCA
Organism: Choloepus didactylus; assembly: GCF_015220235.1. Lineage (NCBI taxonomy): Eukaryota > Metazoa > Chordata > Mammalia > Pilosa > Megalonychidae > Choloepus > Choloepus didactylus. Next base: position 245,904,918 of record NC_051308.1, read on the forward strand.
CTGACCCTCAGGCCCCGTTGGTTCAGGGGGGCAGTGACGCCTGCTCCCAGGGGTCACAGCCCACACGTGGGGGACGCTCAGACGTTTCTTCTCCCTCTGGGCTCCTGCAGCCTCAGGCCTGGGTGGGTATGTGGGGCCCCACTCTGGTGGCCAGCCACCCAAGGGCGGTGTGCAGGAGGGGCTGGGGGCCGTGGCGACCGCGGGCCGAGATGCTGACTGTCTGTGTCCCTCCGCCAGGCCCCACGTGTGCGCCGAGCGGGAGGTGACCCTGGTGGGCCGCCGGCAGCCCTGTGTGCAGGCCTTCAGCGTCACAGTGCCCGTCTGGAGGCCGGGCTGCAGTGGGCAGGCGTGGTGCACAGGCCGCGAGAGGAGGTACGTGCTGGGGGCCCCGACTCCGATGAGCGGGTGGGGAGGGGCAGGAGGCAGGGCAGCCGGGGCTCGGACCACTCCCGGCCCCCACCTGAGCCCCTCACCTGAGGACAAGACCCCCTCACGGCCACACCTGCTGGAGGCCGGCACTGCTGGACCCAGGGGCCTTGTTCCCAAGCCCAGTGGAGACTTCTGTTGCACGATATCTTGTTTCAAAATCGAGTTCGGGGAGTGCCTTTACACGCTCATCTTATGGATGTGGGCTCTGTCTGGGCCCCTCCAGCCAGCGGCTGCCCCTGCCACGTCGGTCAGGTTCTCGTGTCGGCAGGTCAGAGAGGGGCATGTTGCTGGCATCGAGCTTGGAGAGGCCTTTGGGAGGAAACCGGAGCCTGCCCCTTGCCTCTCTTTGGGGTGTGGGTCCGTGTTGGGGCACCCACCTCCTGGGCCTGCTCCCTGAAGCTCCTGGGGGTGGCCTGGCCGCAGCCCCTGGGGGAGGAGGCAACTGTCATTTCAGGGTTTGTTCAGCGAGAGGGAAGGTGCAGTTACGTCCTAACCGCTGGTCACCCTGGGCCACGTGCCAGCGCAGGAGACCGTTCAGTCGTCACAGCCGGGGGCGCGGGGGCGCCTGGCCCCCAGTGGGTCGTGGCCAGGGAGGCTGCGGGGCGTCCTGCCACACACAGGAGAGCCCCCACGATGGGGGGTGGTCCGCCCCGAGCCCCAAGGCCAAAACCCCTCCTCTTCGTCGTCCCCGCCACGTGTGTTGTGCGGTCTGGCCTTCTCGGCCTTCCGGTTGGCGTGGGTGTCCATGTACACCCACACCCGGCCCAGGGTCTCTCAAGCTCTCCATAAAGGCGTCTCCCCCTGGCAGTTGCTGCTATTTGGGGAAGCAGCCAGAAGCCACTTGGACCCCGGCTGGAGGGGATCGTGGGTGGCTGCTGGGCAGCCTCTGGCCGGCCTGAAGGCAGGCAGTGGGGGGTGGCCCTGCAGCGACGGGGGCTTCCAGCCGTGGGCAGGGTGTCTTGGGTGGCAGCGTGGTCAAGGTCAGGGGGCATCGCGGTGAAGGTCGGGGGGCGTCGTGGTGATGGTTGGGGCATTGCAGTAAAGGCCGGGGGTGTTGGGGAGGTTGGGGGGCGTCATGGAGAAGGTTGGGGGCATCGCGGTGAAGGTCAGGGGCATTGTGGTGAAGGTTGGGGGGGGGTGCGGTGAAGGTCAGGGGGCGACCACACAGCATCTGTGCCACTCTGTGTGTGTCTCTGGGTCTGTGTTCGGGGTTGAGTCTCCTGGGACCACATGGGCAGAGCCCAGAGCAGGTTCTGGAGCCCTTTTTTCTGGAGCTGAAAGCTGCTGCCCCCCCCCAGCTGAGGTGCCTGGGAGCCCCCGCCCACCCCCGAGGTGCGTCCAGTTCCGCCTCGAGGTGCCGTCTGAGCAGTTTGGGCTTCTGGCCTGTGGGCGGGGTGGCTGCCCAGCTGCTCCGGAAGAGACCCGGGTCCCCTGCAGCTGCACACGGGCGGTTTCCGACTCAGCTTCCCTCCACATCGGTGCGTGTCGCTGCACCAGCCGCAGGGGACTCAGTGCCCCATACCGTTTACTGGGATCAACACTGAGCATTTCAGGGTAACACAGCCCTGCTAGTGTGCCCTGAGATGCTCCCAGGCTGTTTCTTCCTTGTGCCCCCTCCCCTGCCAGCGGGGGTGACCCCAGCTATGCCGGCCCGAGGGAGGCTCCTCCAATGCCTTGTCCACTCCTCCCTCCCATGGCTGTCGAGCCTGTTGGCTGGGGCCTCTGTCTGCTGACACACTATTATTCATCCCTCAGAACCCCAGGAAGCCAGCCCTGCCCCCCTGCCTACCCTTCTTACCTCTGCTTGGACTGAGCCCTGCCCTCCTGTGTTTCACTTCTCTTCCTAGAGTATCAGGAGTGAGTGGCCATCCCCAATCCCTTACCCAAACCCTTGGGGCCTTGTCTGCTGGCCTGTGGGACCCCAGTGCTCAGCAGGCAGTGTCCAGGCCACCCCTCGGTGCTGACACCTGCCCCTAAAGGCCTCTTGGAGGAACAGGTCTCCCCAACCCGTGCCCACAGTGATATAAAACCTCCCGGCTATGGCTCTGTGTGGGCAAGGACCAGCCCATCTGCTCAGCCCCTCGCCCACTCGTCCAGCCAGTGCACAGAGCAGCTGCTGGCTGCAGGGCCCAGGCTCTGGGCAGACTCGGCGAAGGAGGTGGTCCCTGCCAGCAGGCACCTCGAGGCCAGGGCAGGGCAGGCACCAGTGCTGCAGCCCAGGCCCACTGTGCACCAACAGGCCACACTGTCGGGAGGGCCTGGCGCAGGGGGCCCGTGGGCTTTAGCACTGATGCTTTGTCCCCACCTGGTGGCCTTGGGCCATCTGGTCCCTGCCCGTGAGCCTCCATTTCTCCCCCATGAGATGGGCCAACAGCACCTCCTGGGCAGGTGGTGGTACCTGTTGTGGCTTAGCAGCCACCCAAGGGCAAGGGGCAGGGGCCGTCCCCACGCCAGGCCCACCAAGGTCATCCGAGTCTCCTGGACCAGCCCTCCTGGGGGGCCCGAGGCTCCGAGGGTCCTGCTGCCTGCTGTGTTCTCGTCGGCTCCCTGTGAGGCAGGTGTAAGCTCTCTTCTAGAAACGAGGAAACTGGGGCCCTGAGAGTTGAGGCAGCGTGACCGCGGTCATTCGGAGTGAATGGCAGGGTGAGACATGAATCCTGTTCTGTTCGATCCCGTGGCCTGAGCTCTGGCTGAGAACTCCTGTTCACCCTTCAAAACCCAGTTCAAAATAGTCTCGCCTGTGACGCTCTCCTCCAACTCTGGGAAGCCAGCAGCTGTTTGCTGTGTCCCTGCCTCTGGACATGCCGAGGCCAGTGGCAGCAGAACCAGGAGCAGTGTGTGGCCACTTCGACTGGAATGGGAGCAGGGTGATGAGACTGGCAGAGGGGCTGTGGCAGGGACAGGAGGGGGCTTGGTGTCCCTGACGGAAGCTGTACCCGCTTGGGAAGTGTCTCAGGCAGGCACTTGTCTCAGCTGCTGCTGTGGTGGAAAACCCTGTGGGGCAGCAGCAAGGCTGCAAAACACGGAGCGGGGCTGCCGGCCAGGGCCCCAGGTGTGCCCGTCAGCCAGGTCGCGGGAGGGCATGCAGCTTGGCCGTGCTGCCCCGGGCCCTGGGGTGGGGGTGGGGGACTGCCATGGGGCTTTGGGCAGGGGGCTAGGGGTGGGAGGCAGCAGCTCCAGACTGCAGCCCAGCTTGCCCCGGCCAGTGGGGCCCCCAGCAGGCTCAGGTTCCGTCCCGCCTCTGGACAGGCACACCAGGGCCTGGTGGACTTGGGGGCACGCAGATTGGGCTTGAGTCCTCATGCTGCTGGCCTGGGCCAGGTTCAGAACTGTCCGAGCCTCGGTTTCCCCACCTGCAGGACAGGGAGATGCGTCCTGACGACAGGCTGCGGTGGGGAGCCAGGGACCAATGCTGGCCACGGCACGTGGTTGCTGTCCGGAGGCCTCCGCCAGGCTCCCTGGGGCCGCGGGTGACTGCCGACTTGAGGGGCTGTAGCCAGGGGTCCGGGAGGGGTGCTGTCTCGGGCCCGTCCTGCAGCCCGGCATGGCCGCGGCCCTGCGAGGGGATAAATATTTACGACGGAAGGGCCCAGACGCTCCTCTCTGCCAAATACTGTTTGGCCCCAGGCGAGTGGTTTCATGTCGAGCCAAAGTGGAGTTCCTAGAGGCGCTCCTCAGGGGCCTGCGGCCGTGCGGGCAGGCTCACGCTTCCAGAAGCTGGCCCGGGGCACCCCGCGGAGCATCTGGGCCAGGCCGCCCCCCACCCCACCCCCCAGGCCCGGGGGCTGAGCTCAGCTGACGACCAGACCAGGGGTGGTTGACGGCAGCCCGGGCCGCTATGCCCAGTGGCTCAAGGGCCCTTGACCCCACGGCTGTGGGCCTGGCCCCGGCCGCTTCCCCTTAGATGGGCTGGGGGGGGAGCTGGAGGCTGCGGGGCTGGGGGCCTGCGGGATGCCCTTTCTCTCTTCCGTTGTCCTCTCTCTCCCCCTTCCGTCTCCTCTTTCCCCCTCCCTCTCTCCCTCCCTCTCCCCCCTCCCTCTCCCCCCTCCCTCTCTCCCTCCCTCCCTCCCTCTCCCCCCTCCCTCTCCCCCTCCCTCTCCCCCCTCCCTCTCCCCCCTCCCTTCCCCCCACTCACCCTCAGGAGCTGTCAGTCCTGCCCACGCAGCTCCCGGAAGCCACTCGCGTGGCCGTGAGAGGGGAGTGTGGAGGTGGGACAATGGCCGCCGTCCTGCCGACCGACAGTAGAGCGAGGGGTGGGGGATGTTTGGGGAGGGGATGGGTGAGGGCTGGGGAGTCGGGCAGCCCCCGAAGGGCCTGGAAGGATGGCAGGGACGTTATCTGGCGGATCGTTCTGCTGCCACAGTCCCCTCTCGTAGGAAGTAGAAGGGGAGCCTCCTGGAAGGGCACGGAGAACTTCCCAGACCCAGAGGCCCAGCTGGAGAGGAGCTGGACTAGGAGCTGCGGGACGGGGGCACAGCTGAACAGAGGGCGGCCTGAGCGCTGTCCACCCTCTGTGCGGGGCTGGTGATGCCGGGGGGTGGGGGCTGGGGCTGTCATGGCGGCGGAGATGGGGGCCGACAGGAGGCCAGTCTCTGGCCGTGGGCCCATCTCCCCAGGCCGGCCAGTCCCTGCTCGCACCTCCCAGAGGGACCAGCCCAGAGCCCCCTCTTAGCTGCGCCTCCTCCAGGAAGCCCTCCGGCCTGTTCACCCCAACCTCAGCACCTCACACCCTGCCCCGGCCCCAGCCATCCACGGGGGTCCTCCCTCCCGGCTGCTTTCTCTCCACCGCCCTTGTCTCCCAGCTGGGCTCTCAGCTCCTTGGGGTGGGAGGGAAGGGGCCCTGGTCCCCACGTGCTGGGCCCACTCCTCTTGGGTGCTCCCGGCAGCCGTGCTGTCCACCTGCGTCTCCCGTCAGCGCCTGGTGTGGGGCTGGCATCTGAACGCCACCAGCATGGCACCCAGCGGGGGCACCCACAGCCCACTTGGTTTGCTCCAGAAGCTGCTGGGCTGGGCAGGACCGACCCCAGCTCGAGGGGACCTGGGATCCTGTGTGGCTGGCATGGGTGTGCGCCAGGCAGAGGGACAGAGCAGGTTCTAGGACAGAGCTCGGCCCGGGCACTGCTGCGGCCCCCGGACGGCCCTCGGCTGCTGTCCACGGGGCCTGGCCTGAGTGTTGGCACAGCCCCTCCAGGCTCCAGCCTGCTCTGCTGTAAAGGGGAGAAATGGAGCTCTGTGTTCTGGGCGCCGTGAGGGCCCTGCGGCCATAATCGCATCCTTTCCCCTTCTCTTCCAGAACACTCTACTATGTGGGCTTCAGGCAGGTATACTCCATGGAGACCCGGACTGTGCTCGGGTGCTGTCCCGGGTGGACCCAGCCGCCTGGCGCCGAGGGCTGCGTCGTCCGTCAATGCCGTGAGTGTGCCCACCTGCCGCCCTCCGCCTGGCATCACCCCTCCCGTGGCCGCGGGAAGGACGCGTCCGTCTCTGCCTCGGGGGGCCCCGTGCAATGTGTAACACCCCTCAGACTTCAGCAAGATGAGCCCTAGATGTTCCAGGCAGCGTGAAAGATTTCCAGGGGTCACGGGCTCAGTCACTCCACTTGCCAGGAAGGAAAGAGCAGTGCACCCCCACACCCCCACACTGCTGTGGGCATGGCCGGCTCTGTGGGGTGGGACATCTGCAGAGCCCAGGGGTCCCCTTCTCGCCTGCCCTCCAGCCACACCCGCGCCCCAGCACCGGCTCTCCTGCCCGCTGAGGGCCCAGAGCAGCCTGGGGGGCAGGTACCGGTGGCTCCTGTACAGGAGAGGAGATGGGCTCAGCGAGCTCTTCAGCTTGTGGGTGGGGCCTGGCCTGGGGTCCCGGGGGTCTGGCTCAGCGGGGGCTCTGAAGACCCTGCTCAGGGAGGAACTGGGTTCAGGGCTGGGGAGAAGGCGTGCGGCCTGTGAGCGAGGGACAGGCCGGCTCGTGGGGGGGCGTGGGGCCAGGTGGGCGGGCAGGTGGGGCTGACCAGGTTGGGGGAGTCATATCCTTCCTGGAGGGGTCAGCAGAGGTGGGGGGCCTCGTCACACGGAGCCGGGCGGCCGTAGCCGGCGATGGCAGGTGGTTCCCGGCCGTGGGGGGAGGGACAGGGCTCAGTCTGGGCCTGTGTCCCTTTGCCCCGTCTCCTCCGTCCCTGTCCCCCCTCACCCAGGAAACGCGGGGCTGTTCCGGAGGGACTGGAGATGCGGGTCCCCACACGAACCCCAGGGGGGAATGGGGAAGGGGGCGGAGGAGGGGGGAGAGGGAGCAGGAGATGCCGGGGGCGCGGTGAGCAGGGGGCTGGGTCTGGCCAGCTGCACCCTCCCCGGGGGGTCCTGGGGGCCCCCGGCCGTCGGGGATGAGCCCCCCCTGCCTGCTCTGATCCCGGCTGTGCTGTGTCCGGCGGAACAAAGGGATCAGGTTTAGTTGGTGGGGGGAGTGCCGGGCCCACGTTTCCGCTCTGAGGGGGGCTCCTCCGCCGCCAAAGCCGGATCTGATAACTGGGGGGGGTGCACTTCCCCGGCCCTGGGGGGCCTGCCCTGTGGCTTCGGTTTCCGGGGCTGGAGGGTGGGGGCACGCCGACCCCCGAGGCTGGGGGAGGGGAGCTCCTGTCGCCGCCCCTCCTGGTGCTGTGGAGAGAGGGCCCCAGGGCGGTGGTCTCCGTCAGGACAGGACCCCCGGCACAGGCGGCCGTGAGCCTGGGACAGAGGGGCCTGGGGGCTGCAGGTCTGTCCAACAGCCCCGTCTGCCTGTGTCCGGGGGGGTGGCCTGGCCAGCGGCAGGGCCGAGGACACAGGCAGTGGGGCTGGGGTGGGGGTCGCGGCCGCTGGGCCATACCCTGCGCTCGAGGCTTTGGCTTCCTGAGTTGTTTGTTGTTAAAAACCATTTTTAACTCAGGAGTGACTCATTTACGTCTTTTGCTTTATTTGCTTTACTGGACACAGTGAAGTCCTGGGGTCTGTCTTCTCCGGAAGGCCCTTGGTGGCTTCCGTGTCTGGGCTGCTGTGCGCTGAGGGGCCCATGGGTGGGACTGGGGGAGGTGAGGGGTCCGTTTGGCCAGGGCGAGGGTCCCCCCACCCAGGGGCTGGACGGTTCTGTGCTGACTGTTCATTCATTCACTTGCCTTTTGCTCAGCCTCCACCCTGTTCTTGGGGTGCTAGGGCCCTGGCAGGGGCTGACCCTGGCCATGGGGGGCTCACAGTCTGGTGGGGGCTGCCTGCTGTCGGACACTTATCACCGGACCCAAGTGTGAAGGGGTGTGGAGCCGACTTGAGTGCAAGGAGGGCCCCGAGAACCCCCCCCACCCAAGATGTGGGGTGAGGAGGGTGGGCAAGGGCCAGCCAGTTTGGGGCTTAGGATAGCAGGAGGGGTCCTGGGAGCTCTGAGCAGGAGGGAGTGGGGGGCAATGGCCCAGCAAGGAGCAGAGCAAGCCAGGAGGGCTGGGGGTGGTGCTGGTGCTGGGCAGAGGAAGGAGCCGGGCAGGGAGGGGGGAGCTGGGCAGAGGGGGCTTTCAGAGCCCGCGGGTCAGCAGCTCGGTTGGGGAATGCTAGAGCTGGGACAGGGCTTTGGGTCCCCAAAAGGCCCCCGGTCGCGGCGTGAAGTGTTTCCCTCTTCTTGAACTGCCCCACTCTGGGGAGGGGGCTTTGCATCTGGGGAGGGGGCTTCGCAACCCCCCCATCCCCACCCCAGGCTCTCCTGCCCCCGGGGCCTGCTTGCGAGTCCTTGGCCTGGGCAGGGCCTGGGGCTCCACGGGGCCCTGCACGGTCCATGGCCGGCAGGATGGGGGCTTAGGGACCCGGCCTGGCCCAGTGAGGGACGAACACCCAGTGACGGGCCTGGCACCCACACTTCATTGGGGTGGTGGGGCTCTCGGTGGCCGCCATGGTCGTCAGGGAGAGTCTGAGCAGGGACCCTGGGGCACGTGGGGTCCAAGCTGCTCGCTGTCCCTCCCGGGGCTGCCCGCCTCGCCTTGTGGCTGCGTGGGGTTTGCCGTGTCCCTCTCGACCCCCAGTGTCCAAAGCCCCCTCTGACTCTTCTGGGCCTTTTCCTCCCCATCGACTCAAACCAGGGGGCCTGGGTGGGGGCAGGTGGGGGAGGGAGGCCCAAGGCCATATCAGGCGCCCCCCAGCCTGGGGGTTCTTAACACCTGCAGACCCCTCCCAGCAGCTGCCTGTGGGGTCAGGGCTGGAGGCCCCTCCCTGTCCTCCATGTCCCGCCCCCCAGCAGCCCCACCCAGTACCAAGCAAGAGGGGTGCCCCTTCCCACAGAGGCACCCTGGGGGCTGGGACACTCCTGGTCTTGCCCCTTCCCACCCCCTCTACCCCTCCTCATTTGTCCCCTCTTCCCGCGGGACCTTTCCAGCACCTTCCCTACTTCCCAATCCAGCCCCAGGGTGCCAGGAAGGGGATTGGGCTGGGGAAGGTTGGGGGGCTGCCCGGGAGCTGCCGACCCCCACTCTCATAGAGAGTGGGGCCTCCTGCCCGAGCCCCCTCATTAGGGACTCCAGTGATGCCTTTGGGTGCCCGTGGGCAGGTTCCCCGTGGCGGCCGTGGCCATCCTTGTGCCACAGCCTGCCGTGGCCCGCTCTCGGGCCAAAGGGCAGCCCTTGTCTCTGTGGGCCGAGGTCCGGCGCGGGCACTCCTCTCCCTAAGGGTGGGTCCCTTCCTCGGACCCCCCCCCCCGACTTCTAGAAGCCGCCCCTCCTTGGCTCGTGGCCACCTCCTGACCTGCTTTGCCGTCAGCCTCTCTCTGACCCAGCTGGGAAGGGTCCCCCACTCTTAGGGTCCATGGGACTGTGTCGGGTGCACCCGGATCACCAAGGTCCCTTCCTCCCATCCACAGAGGCCCTTTGGCCACGTGCATTGCCACAGGCACAGGTTTGTGGGTTTGGGGTGTGGGTGCCCTGGGGGTCCCTTCTGTTGACTGCAGCCCACCCTGACAGGCGGTGCTGGCAGATAGCAGGGTGCTGGCGGCCAGGCGGGCTCCCAGCACCCACCTGCAGCTGCCTTTATCCTCCGGCCCTGCTGCTGGCCAGGCCGGGCAGGCCACCCTGTCCTTTGCAGGCCCGGAAGGTTCCGTGCGTGGTGCCACTTCCCGGACACAGAACCTGCAGCCCCTGCCCCCGCCTCCCTCTGGCCTGTGCTGGGGGCCCGTCCTGGTGGTGGCCACGGGTCCCCGAGAAGCCAGCCCCGAGGGGCAGCCACCAGCTGTTGTGAAACTGCCTTGCTCCGATGCCCCTGGAGATGAAGCCACAGGGAGGAGGATGTCCGGCTTCGCAGGCTGGAAAGAGGCACGTGTCTAAATGCCTGTGTGGGAGAATGGCAGGAGGCCTCGACGCGGGTGTGATTTTTCTGGCACCTCCTGAGTGGCCTCTGTGCCCACGAGGGTCAGCGTGGGGTGGGCGCTGGTCGGGGCGTTGCCTGACGAGCAGGGGTCTCTGTGGCTGCCGGCGGGGGGAGCCCCACCTGGGTCTCGGCCATGCTGTCCACTCACCCGCGCTGTCCGTTTGCCCCGGGTGCCTGGCTGGCCCAGGCGTCCACTCCTGCCCTGCGTGGGACCTGCCCAGCACCGTTCCTACGCCACCCAGCAGGCCCCGGGCTAAGGCTTCCCTCTGGGGTCCTTCCAGCAGCCATGACCCCTGGGCCAGCAGGGCACCCCTCCTTGGTTTGAAGCAAAACTTCGCATCTTTGTTTTAAACCTCCTACTTTAGTTCTGTTTCTGCAGAGGTGATGCTATGTGCAATCCTCCCTCTCGAAGGGGGAGCACGTGCCCCTTTCCTTAAAGCCCAATGTGGGCTGGGGCTTAGGAGACTCCCGAGGAAGGGAGAAGTTCCCCTGGGCAGGGGCTGGAGCAGCCGGCCCTGTGGGGGCCTCCAAGCAGCGGGGGCTCAAGGCATCTTTGTTTCAAAGTTTTTACTTTTGGGAGAGTGGAGGCTCCGGAGCGGAGGACGAGGGGGCAGCGGGGGGTGGGGTCTGGGGGCCACCGGGAGGGAGCATGGTGTCTGCCAACAGGGAGCCGTGAAGGGGTCTCCACCAGGGGCTGATGTGAGCTCACTCAGAGATGGATTTTAAACTCTTTATTTTGAAATAAGTTCAAACTTACAGGAAAGTTGCAGAAATAGTACAAAAATAGAGAATTCCAAAATACCACCTGCCCAGATACCCAGTTCTACCAACTTTAGCATTTTGCCACATTTGTTACCTCATTTTATCTATCGATCTCTTTATCTATCGATCTATCTATCCTGTCCATCTGTCCATCTATGCTCTCTCTCCTTTCTGAGCATTGGACAGTACATCGTATACATCGTCCTCCTTGAACACTGCATCCTGCGTTTCCTAAGAACATGGATATCCCCTTAAGAAAGACTTTAAATGCCGTTGTCAAGTTCCAGAAATTCAGCAGCGATACGAAGCTCATAGTCTACGTTCCCACTTGTCACCTGTCTGGTAATGTCCTCTGAAATGTGTTTTAAAGCTGCCGTGGCTCTGGGGTGGAGGGTGGAGTTGGGGTGAGCAGGGGTGGAAGCAGGGCCAGGAGGGGACGGTGGCTGCGATATGCAGAGACGGAGAGTGATGGATGTGGGCGAGGCCTCTGCTGGTCGGCCGACCGGCCCCGCTCTGGACGCAGGCTGAGCGATGGGGTGTGGGCGCAGGGCCCCGGGTTCCTGGCTGGGCCACGAGGTGGGGGGGGCGCCCCGAGTGCTCAGAAATAACGAAGCTGCCCTTCAGCCATTGACCGCTCGCCCGGGGTCACGCCTGTGCTCCGAAGGCGATCGATTACTGACGTCTGTCCCGGGTGCAGGAAGAGTGGCGTTGCTTCCTGGCTTGTACCCTGGTGCGTGTGCATGCGTGTGTGTGTACTACGTGCATGTATGTGCATGCGTCCATGCATGTTTGTGAGTGTGCATGTACACAGGCATGTGCATGTACTTGCATGCATGTGTGCACAGGTGCATGTGCATGCGTGTGTATGTGTGCTTGCGTGTGTGTGTGTGTGGGCATGTGTGTGGGTGGGTATGTGTGCGTGCGTGGGCGTGCATAGGTGTGCATGGGTGTGGGCGTGTGGGCTGCATGGGTGTGTGCGTGTGTGCGTGCGTGTGTGTGCATGGGTGTGGGCATGTGTGCGTGTGCGTGCATGCGTTGGAGTTGGCTCTGCTTGTCACTCCCCTCTCTGGAAAGGGGGCTCCTCTTCCGCTTGCCGCGACAGTGCACGGAGGGAAGAGGGGAGCGGGGTCGCCTTAGGGTTTGTTTAGCAGCTTATTTCCTTTCCTTTCTGTTCCAGAACAAAGCAGATGCTTCCTGGGGAGGGGGACACGGCAGAGAAGTGGGGGATGAGAAGAGGGACATGCAGGACGCAGGACAGGCGCCAGGCATGGGACTGAGCGCAGCAAGGCTGGGGCCGGGGGTCTTCGGGACAAGGGGACCTCCACGGTGAGCCCCGAGCCTGGCTGCGTCCTCTCCAAAGCACTGCGCGTGTCATGAGCTTTTGGGCCCTCAGAGCCTGGGACTCTGGTGTTTTCCTGTGACATGGGCCCTGGATGGGGGCCCTGGTCCAGGACGTCTCCCTGGGGTGGGATCTGGGGGTCACCGTCATTTCCTCCCTGCAGCCTGCGGCTCCCCAGCACCCCTCCTGCAGGCTGTGGGCACGTCCGCTGGCAGCAGGTGTCTGGGGAGGGAGGAGGCAGGTGGGGCCGGGGTTGGGTGTGGCTCAGCGACACCTGGGATGCCTGCAGGGTGACCTGGGTGGGGCAGTCCCACAAGGACTGGGACAGCGGCTAGTGTGGCCCAGATGGTGAGCGGGATGGAGAAATCCCCAAGGACACCTGTGGCCGTGTGCTGGCCAGGCTGGGCGTCCTGACCCCTGACCCCCAGGGTTGGGCCTCGGGCTGCGTGGCCTGGGGCAGTGTGCTGGCCGTCTCTGAGCCTTGGCCTTCCCACCAGGCTCAGTGCCTGTCTATGGGGGCTGCTCGGCCCCCGCTGCCTACTGGTCCTCATCCTGCCCCTCTGTGGGCTCACCCTGAGCTCCGGACATTTCCAGAATCCTCCCTTGGCCGTGGCGTGGCTCCCAGCGAATGCCAGTGGACAGGGCTGGAGCTGCAGCTACTCAGGAGACTTCACTGGGGCCTGGGGGCCCAAGGGCTCTGCTTCCCGTGCCCAGCCTCACCTTGGGGTCCTTCTGGGGGTCTGGTTTGGGAGCTGCCCCCCTCCCCAGCTCCTGTGCGCCGAGGCCTCTTCATGTCCTCTCTGCCCCCCGCAGCTGCCTGTGGCCCCTCTGTCTGCTTTGACGGTGGCCGCTGCGTGCCAGGCCTGACCCAGCTGTGTCACTGTCCCTGGGGCTTCCAGGGTCCCCGCTGTCAGGATGGTGAGAGGGACGTGCCCCCTCTGGGCCCCCAGCTGGGGGTGGTGGTTGTGGACACCAAGGCAGAGGGCCGGGGGGTGCAGCGTGGCTGTTGGCAGACAGCCTGGGGAGAGGCAGCTCTAGCCCCCCACTTCCTGAGCAGATGTCACGTAGCCTTAGCGCCTGCCCTTGACAGACGGGGATCTGAGGGCAGAGGAGGGCAGAGGCATGCGGGGTCCCTGAGCGGGGAAGTGGCCCACCCTGGGGGTCTCCACCTGTCTCCCAGCCAGGAGTGGGGGGCTTGCCACAGGCCCTCGCTGTCCCGTATGCAAAGAGGGATCGTCCAGGTTCCCCCCACGGGGCCTGGCAGAGACAATGGGCACATCCACTAGCCACCCACCCCCTCAGGCCCCGGCGGGCGGCAGGCAGCAGGTGCATCATGCTGGGGGCAGCTGCGAGGGGGGCAGGTAGCAGTTTTGGTGAGGAAAAGAGGGGGCAGACCCATGGACAGACCCACGGACACCATCCCTGGCCTTCGCCGACGGCCTCCCGGGTCTCCTGCGGTGGCGGGACCGTGAGCTCGTTCCTCTCCGCTCCATTTCCGTCGCTTTGAAAGTGCCTCGGTGCCGAGCAGGGGGGCTCCTTCCCTTGGGGGGGCTCTTTCCTTGGGGGGCTACTTCCCGGGGGGGTCAGTGGTGCGAGAGGCTTGCCCGCTTCCGTCCACCCAGTGGAGGAGGGGGTCCGGGGATGGCCACGGTGTCTGGGAGGGAGACCCCTGCCCACGGGCTGTTCCTGCTGGTTGGGGTGGTGACGGGACCCCCCAGCTCTGAGAGGGGCACCTGTTGCCTGGCTCTGGTGCATCGTTGCAGGGGCTCTGGCAGTTCCTGGAGAGGTCCTTTTGGGGTGAGGGTCTCTGCTGAGTGGGTTCCACGGGCACACCCACTTCCTGGGCTCGGGGTGCAGGCCGGGCTGCCCGGGCCGTGGGGTCCCCTGCCCTGAGCCTGCACTGTGACCCTGGGCTCCAAGCCTGGGCCAAATGCTCCTCCTGGGAGCTCCTGTGTGGGCTGTTGGGGTTGCGTCTCCCCCCTCGGCAGGCTGGTGTCCCCGCCAGGACAGAGGGACTCCAGCTGTCACCCGCCTCCTTGCAGGAACTTTAATGGCAGCTGCGGGGGGTGCTAGGAGCTGCCGAGAGCCTTTCCAACCCAGTCGCCTGTCTCTTGGATTCATTTGGAAGCCACAGGGTTGTGTGGGGTCGCGGTGGGGTGGGGACCTGGCTGATGGTCAACAAAGCAGACCGCCCTGTGGTCATGTTCCTGGGGGCTGGGGAGGAGGGGAGGGGACAGAAGGGAGGGGATGGGCAGTACCGTGTCCTGTCCAGACCGTGTCCCCTGGAGTCATCCGGGGGTGCCTGACCTCTCCCCCGGGCCGGCCTCCCTCCCCCCCAGCCTCCCCGCTCTGCGTTCTGTTGGCCGTTAGCCGGCACCCCTCACCTCCTGGCCGCACTTTGTCAGCGCTGGGCAGGGACCCTTCCCATGAGATCCCGGCCTGTGGGCCTCCAAGGGGGTCTCGGACTCCGGTGGGGGAGGGGAACGCGGCCTCCCGCCTGCGGTTCAGCATCCAGCGGGGGCCTCGGCATCTGGCCGGAGGGGCCTGTCTTGCCCAGTTGCAGGGCCCAGGGTGGGCTGTGCTGAGTGGACTTAGTGACCTGCACTTGGGGTGTGGGGCAGGTGAGGGTGGGTGGGGGCGGGTGGGGCCTCCCTGGGTTTGTGGGTGCCTCTGCTGTGACACCCAGGGCCTGGGCTCCGGGCTCAGCTCAGCCCCAGGCATCAGTCCCCTTTCTCCACCATCACCGTGAGTGGCCTTCAGGGCTGAGGGCTGGAAGCCGACGGCATCGTCCTGGCCCCGCTCCGCATCTGCCCAGGCCTCCTCTTGTACTCTGCATTTTGGAAGAGGAAACCGAGGGTCAGAGTGGCAAGCAGCTGCCCTGATCTCACAGTGGTCAGCTTTGGAAGTGAGTGAGGCAAGGCCCTGGACACCCCTGCCTGCCTCAGCTCTTCACAGGGGTGAGGGGGCTTTGTGGGGGAGTGGCTGGTCGGGGCTGACGTGGCCTTCGGCGAGGGGCAGAGAAAGCCGGGTGGCTGTGAGAAGGGCCAGGCGGGAGGGACAGCTGCCATCCTCTGTCCACCTCTGACGCAGTCCTCACGGTCCCTTCTGGCTGCATCTGCGAGATGGGTGTGGCCACTGTGGACTGGAGTTGGAGCACCGTGGGAATATTTAACTAATGCCCCAGTTAAAATTGATTCCAGTTTTGAAAATAAAAGCCATATTTTTCTGGTTCCCCCAAATTCTTTGATCAGAAGCATTGGAGCGGGGAGGGGATCTGCTGGTTGGTTGTGGAGAGCAGTGGGAAATGGGGGGGGGGTCCTGAGGAAGGCCCCCCACCCCACCTCCCCTTGCCCCTTCTGTGCAGGATCCCGTTGGGGCTGGGGCCTGTGGGAGCTCAGCAGACTGTGCTCCCGCCCGGGGAAGCTTTCTGCAGGCGCCGTGGGGTCCGCCGGAGCAGGAGGGGGACAGTGCCAGCTGGGCCGGAAGGCAAAGGGACGGGTCCAGGCGCCAGACTAGGCCTGAGTCCCCCACCTACCCTCCCCAGATTCCTGGCACCGACGGACACAGCCAGAGGCTCTGTTGTCCAGGGTGGGCTTTGTCATCCCCAGGCCCGAGCGGTGTGAGTGAGGAACACGGCTTCTGGACCCAGCTGCCCCTTCTGCTGGGTGCGGATAAAATACTGGCCATGCTTTGTGCTGGTGGCAGGAGACAAGAGTCAGCAAGGGCGAGCTGAACGGCCTCCAGGGCAGTGGGGCGGGAAGCTGGCAGCACTTGCCAGGCTCCGCGCCACGCTCTGCCCGTGCCTGCAAATTGCCTTGTCATTAGGTCTGTTTTATGGAAGAGGAACCCGAGGGTCAGAGTGGCCAAGCAGCTGTCCTCCCCTCAAGGGCTCTGTTTGTTGGGCGTGAGGGCCTTAAGGGATGGGGATGTTATAATCCTTTTTCTTGGGGACACTGCCTGTATCAGTTACCTGGGGCGGCCGGAGCAAAATTCCACAAACAGGGAGGCTTAAAACAGTAGAAATCTGCTCTTTCATGCTTCTGGAGGGTGGAAGCCCGAAACCCAGGTGTCTGGGGGCTGCGAGGGAGAATCTGTTCCTCGCTTCCTCCAGCTTCTGGGAGCAGTGGCCACCCTTGGCGCTCCTTGGCTGCAGGCACCACCAGCCCCGGCCCCGTCCTCTCGTGGCCACCCCTCTCTGTGTTCAGCTTCTTTCTGTCTCCGACGAGGAACCTCTCCGTGGATTTGGGACCTGCCCTGATCCGGGGTGATGTCGTCTCAGGCCTTACCTCGATCCCACCCGCAGGGACCCTGTTTCCACAGGCCCCGTTCCCAGGTTCTGGGGTTAGGGTGTGGACGTAGCTTTTTGGGGACCCCCGGTCACCTCGCCCTGCCATCCTGGGGAAATGCTCACAGACTGCCTGAGCTTCCGGAGGCTGCAGCCCCCACGCGGCCCCCCTTGGGTGCTGGGTTGGGCAGAACCCCTGGACTGGGTCTCCTTGCCCCGTGTCCCCTGCAGGCTCCTGGGTCCTGTCAAAGCAGAGCCTGGAACGGCTTCTTCCAGCTCCAAAACGGCTGCGTCCTGTCTGCACATGGGGTCACCCCTCTGGCTGCTGGGGTACGCTTGGCAGGTGTCCCTGACCCCCATATCTGCTCTTCGTGGCCAGCGGGTGTTGAAACTTTAAGGAAAAAGCAGAGAAAGAAACCTCAACTTAAGAACATTCTACCTTGTAAAACAGATGTGTATTTTTTACTGTAAATTGTGGACGGACAACTCAGTGTTGTTATCTGTGACTCGGTCTCAGCTGACCACGTGGCACCAGGGCAGTTTGAGACCCGAGGCCCGGGTCGCCTCTGAGGGACCTTCTTGGCTCTGGTTGTTTCCTGGGTCTCAGTTTCCTGATCTGCAAGTTGGGCAGGTTGGGCAGGTCTCTGAGGCTGTTACCCACAAAAGTGTAGAGGGTTCCTGACCCCAGCAGACAGAGGGCTTCCTGGAGGAGGTGGTGCAGACGGGGAGGGGCCGTGGGCTGGCAAGGTCTAGGAAGGGGCCGGTAGGTGGGGTGGGCGTTTCTAGCAGGAAAGGGGAGGGAGGCAGGCGGGGGGCCCGGGCTCAGCCCCTCCAGGAACTCCAGCCTCCCTTGGTGCCACTGGGAAAATCCTGGGGAGACCGAGCCTGGGGCTGCCCCGGGGTCAGCCTGGCAGGTGGTCTGGGTTTGTGTGGGTCCCGCGGCCTTGCCCTCTGTCCCACGGGGAGCCTCTGCTCCCAGGCCAACCCTGGGGCCTCGCAGGGACTCAGAATTTCCCACGCGGAGCAGGAAGTCGTCTGGGTGGGGTCCCTTGGGAACAGGCGGGAGGAGGCCGTGGGAGCTGGGGTGCCCTGCGGCTGTGCTGGGAGGCAGAGCCGGTCAGCAGGCTGGACCCCGGAGGGCGGGAGGGGTGTAGGCCGGGGCGGCTGTGGGCCCCTGGCCGCGGCTCAAGGCGGCTCTGTTCCTGAGCTGGGATAATTGATCAGCGGCGAGGAAGCCGCCCGCGGCCCTCAATGCCATCCACTGTTCTGACGGTGGGAGCCTGACCCCTCGCCCGTTCCTGGAGCTGCTGCCGGGGGTCTTGGGGGCTGGGGAGGGGGGGGAGGGTGGACTGGCTCTGCCACCTCCCCCACTGAGGCATGGTGTCAAAATGTTCTCTGGCCACATGGCACACCCTGCTGGGCCTGCGGGCACTGCCCTGCCTGAACCGAGCTGGCCGAGGCCCGTCCATCCTCAGGCCTCAGCCCGCGGTGGGCTAGCCTGGGCTCATCCTGGTCAGAGGCCTCAGCTCCTGTCCCTGGGGGTGTGGCCTCAGGTTAACCTCTGCCGTCCATACCTGCTGCGGTTCTAAGCCCCCCCCATGCTGTCCGTGTCCCTGCTGAGGGCCCGGCCCCCTGAGAGGATGGGCCCAGAGGAATGGTGCCGGCTGGGTGGGCTCTGCCCGGCCGCCCAGGGTGGCTGACGGTGGTCCCAGGCCTTCCTTCCCAGGCAGGACATTTGTGTGTCACGGGGAGGGGAGGCTCCGGGGTCCCGGCAGAAGCACCCAGGACCCCACGCCCACCCCCAGGCCCTGGAGAGGGTCCCCGGTGGCCCCGCGAGGTGGCCCAGCTCCTTAGGGGACACTGGCTGTCCACAGGGGTCAGCTCGGCTACTGATCCTGGGGCACAGTCTCCCAGCCGGGGAGCAGCCTCCTTGGCCCTCTGCGGGGTCCCCCGGCCCCTCTTGGCTCCCGCCCGAGGGCAGCGTCTGCTCTCAGGACAGCCGGGGCGGCGGAGCCCGGGGTATCTAGCTGTGGAGCCACCGTTGCTGCCTTGGGCTGGGCCGGGGGTGCCTGCGCCCCATCAGCACGCAGCCAAGGGTCTTTGTGCCTTGTGGCCTGAGCTGCCGGCCCTGCTGAGATGTTGGGGTTTACTGGGGAGCACAGGAGCCCAGTGTGTGGGAGCATGTGGGGGTGGGGGTGTGACAGGCCTGGGGCTGTTGGGTGGGGGGCACAGGGCAGGGCAGTGGGCTTGGTGCCTCGGCCTTCCCCGGAGGTGACAGAAGGTGCGGCTGGTGCCCCCGTGGGGGACGCTGGCCGATTCCAGGCCCCAGAGCCACTTGGGGGAACCCCAGGCCCCAGGCTCACACGGGGCTCCCCAGCTGGGTGCAGTGGAGGCCTGAGGAGGATGTGGCCCGGGGGCGGGGGCTGGGAGAAACTTCCTTGGCCTTCTGCCCTCGGGCTCTGTCTAATTCCTGGGAAACCAGAAAGCCCAGATGACTGGCAGCCTGCAGTGACTCCCCCACCCCATGGGGCACCCCCCGTCCCCCTCCACCCTGCTCGCCCCCTCCCACCTCACCAGGGTGCACTGAGCCGCTGTGGCTTCAGCTTTTCTACACCCTCCTGCTTTAGTCACACGGAACCCCTTCTTTGGGGCAGGGCTCCCCCAAACCTCCTGAGCCCCCTTTGGGAGGGGCTCCCTTCCCTGCAGGATGTGGTGCCCTGGGTGGAGGGCTGGGAGCTCCGGCTCCCTGGGTCTGCGGGCAGCAGGTTTGCAGGAGCCCGTGGAGACAGAATTCCCACCCGTCTTCAAAGCAGCTCTCCCCGTGGGGAGGGCATTGGGGTTCGCTCGGCGAGTCACTCATGTACCAGGTCCGTCTTCCCCTCCCCAATGCCACCCACAAAAGCCGCTCTGTCCTGCTCTCAGGGGGCCTGTTTCCTCCCGGCCCAGCCTGGTGTCCGTGCACAATGGAGCCTTCTTGGGGGACCGCTGCAGAGCTGGGGGGGGGGGGTGTCTTTTAATGACACAGTTGCGCCAGGAAGCACGAGGAGGCAGACCCTCCCGGGCGAGGGAGGCTGGGGTCTGTGAGCTGCCCCCTGGTGTGTGACTTGGGGTATCAGATGAATGGGCGTCTGGGGCTGTGGGGCTCGAGTGGGGCACCCCATCTCAGAGAAGGACACTCCCCCCACCTCCTGGGCCCGCCCTGTTCTCCGGGTGGCCTCCTTGCTCCCACCCGCAGGCACCTGGAGGGGCCTCGCCTGCCCGGGCCCTGTGTGAATCCCTCACTGCTGTTTCCGGCTCTTTCCCCTGCCCGAGCACCCCACCCCCCTGCACCCTACTGGAAAGACCTGCAAAACTGCCCTTTCCTGAACCCCAAGGACAGCCCCAGTGTGCAACCCACTGTCCCCCATGAATGGGGATGGGGTGCTGACCCATTTACAAATGGGGAAACTGAGACCCAGCAGTCCCGGAACTGGTTGGGGTCAGCGGTGGGGTCAGTGTAGGCAGACGGCCTCGGGCCCCCCAGGACAGGGCTGGGAGCTCTCCTGGGTTCCAGAGTGCCTGGGAGGGGCCCGGGTGGGGTGCACGGTGCGTGCCCTGTGTGAGGTCCTGCTTCCGAGGCCAGCGGTCACCCCTGTGGGAAGGATCCGGGGACCGGAGCCCCTCCAGCTGTGCCTGGGCCTCCGGCAGACCCCGAGCCCCGGTGGGAGTGTGGCCGCCCAACACCTCGCTTTGGGACTTCTGGCTCCAGAGCTGTGCGAGAGCGGGTGTCGGAGGCTGAAGCCCCGTGGTGGCCGTTGGTCGGGGCAGCCCCGGGAGAGCAGGCCGGGGCGACGGAGCCTGTGCGGCAGGCGTGCCGGCCCCGTGGGATTCCTGCGGGGTCCTGGCCCTGGCTGGGCGGGTCTGCCGGGTTGGGGTTCCTCCGTGCCTGCTCCCCGCTCCCCACCCTGGCCGCCCAGAGCTGGCTCTCAGGGGCGCATTCCAGGAAATCCGTCTCCAGGACGCGCCTGCCTCCCCTCCGGGGGGTAATTACGGCGGCATCTGCGTCGGGGCTGCTCCCCGGCCTGGAATCTGCTCCCGGGTCCTGGCGGCTCCAGGCATTCCGGAGTGGGGCCCCCGCCTCTGCGCCGGGCCAGATGGGGGCCGGGCAGCGTCCTCCCCACCAGCCGGCTGGGCACGGACAGGTGTGGCGAGAAGGGGTGGCCCCTGAGGCTGCTGCCAGCCCCTCACCCCCAGCAGGGCTCCCCCAGGGGCCGGGACTGACAGCGGCAGGCAATGGGGACAGGCAGGAAGGCCCCGGGGTCAGCTTCCATGCGGGGTCCTCAATAGCCGACCCCCGGGGTCCGAAGGAATCAGGAGGCCGGTCCCCACTGAGCCCCATGGGGGTCCCCTGTCCTGCTGAGTGTGGGGCGTGTGGCAGGCTGGTCCCTGAGGCCCGGTGGAGTAGCCGAGCAGTTCTAGAAACGGTCAGAGCCCAGGGGCCCATGCCATCCATACTGCCCTCCTGGAGGTGGCCGGTACTGCTTGGGGACGCCTCTGTCCCCTTAGGAAGCCACGGTGGATGGTGCCACCCACGCAGATGGAGACTTGGAGACGCAGACGCAGAGGAGGGCCACGGGTGGGTGGAGGCCGAGTGGAGGGTGCGTCCACAGGCTAAGGGATGCCAGGGGTGGTCGGGGGCCACCAGAGGCTGGAGGAGGCCGGGTTGGGTCCTCCCTGGAGCCTTGGGAGGGAGCGTGGCCCCGGTGGCACCTTCTGGCTCCGGAACTGAGAGTGACCGTGCCGTGAGGTGCCCAGGTGCGCAGTGGCCCCAGGACACGCAGACGTGTGGCAGTGACTTTTCTGCTCTGGGAAAAGGAAGGGAGAGCTGTGCAGCCAACCTGCTGCAGGCGGCCTCACCTGCTTGTCAGCTCCCATCCGGCAAGTGCCGGATGCCACAGGCCGTGCGTTGGTGACCACCAGCCCCAGGCCGCCCCAGATACGGCAGCTCACAAGGTCAGCTGAGCTGTCCGGATTTCGCCCCTCCTTTCGTGGCGTGGCCTTCCTGTGGCCCAGGTGCAGGTGTGGGGTGAGGTGCCAGGTTCTGGGCCCTTCCATGGCCTATGGCTGGAGGACTGCCCACCCCAGCCCAGCCACCCGGGATCGGCCTGCAGAGCCGTTGGGGGGACCCAGAGGGCCTCGGGGCTGCCACGGACCAAGGGTCTTGGGCCTCGGGGATGGAGGATTTGAACCCAACCCTGGCTCCTGGTTCGCAGCTCCCCCGTCCTCCCGGGCCTGCCCGATGGGCTGCGGGATCTCAGAGGACAGTAAGCCCTGGCTCCAGGGACCCGAGGGTGAGGCCCCGGGCTTCGTGCGTGGCCGAGTGGTCAACGAGGACAGGCTGTGCCCGCTCCCCTGTCCCCGAGGCTGGGTGGGGGTCGTCCAGGAGGAGGAGGAGGTCCTGGCCACCATTTAGGGCTTCTCTCGGGGTTTTCTGCTCAGCCGAGCTGCCTGCCCTGGGGCAGGGCTCTTTCCTGGACGCTGTCCAGCCGGGTGGCCCCTGGGTCCGTGCCCAAGGGGTGTGCACACCCGACACGGGCTGGGTTGGCTTCTGGCCTGGGACTCAGGACCTCGGGGACCTGGGAGACTGGGAACGTCTCCTGGCCCTTTGGGGGGTGTAGAACACACCTGCTCGGGGTGTGGTGGGCTTCGGGGGCTGGGGGCTTCTGGGGTGGTGGCCGAGCCCGGATGGACAGGGCTGTGGGGCACTGGTGAGGGCTGTGCAGGCAGAGCCCAGAGACAGTCTCCCCTAGGGCTCCTGGGGTACAGGAGGGGAGAGGGGCCGCCCCCAGCCCAGACCTGGTTTCCCCTCATGCTGCAGGGTGCAGGGGTCCACCCAGGGAGGCTGCCCCCTGGGTCCCCAGGCCCGGGGAAGTGGGAGCAGCTGTGTCCACGCGGGCTCACGTGGGGTCTGAGGCAGCCGGGCCGTAAGGCAGCCTGGTGCAGGAGTCCCCTTCCCAGACTGAGAGTGAGGCCTGGAGAGGGGCACATGCCCCAGGACCCCCGGCTGCAGGCACCGAGGTGGTCCCTGGGTGCCTCCGTTATTTGAATGAATGAAAGAATGAATGAATGAATGTGTGGCACAGAGGATTCAGGGCCAGGCTCTCCCTGGGGCCCTGGAGGTGTTGGGTGGAGGGTCCAGGGCTAGCCGGTGGGGTTGGGTCTGGGGAGATGCCCACCCTGGCAGTGTCTCCCGGTGCCCCTGCAGCTCTGGAACTTTCCCTGGGCCCCGGGAAGGGGGTGGGCTCCGGGCCGGGCCCAGGCAGGCTCGGGGGCTGGCAGAGCCCCTCCCGGAAGGAGCCCCTGTCCGAGGTCCCCGTGTCCCCTCG
Organism: Choloepus didactylus; assembly: GCF_015220235.1. Classification (NCBI taxonomy): domain Eukaryota; kingdom Metazoa; phylum Chordata; class Mammalia; order Pilosa; family Megalonychidae; genus Choloepus; species Choloepus didactylus. Next base: position 245,927,460 of record NC_051308.1, read on the forward strand.
GCCTGCAGGGTCAGTGGGGCAGCAGCGCCCCCTGGTGGCCTCCGTACGCTTGGACACCCCGGCCAGGGACTGGGCAGCACTGGGGCCCCGACGCCGGACCCCCCAAGGACAGAGCGCGGCCTCGGATCTCGGTTCTGGCTGGACCCCGTGCATGAGGACGGCCTCGGGTCTGCCCCTGCCGGGCCCATTGGTTGTTCTTTCATCCACTCCTGACACCAGCCTGGAAACGGGCTCCGGGGTGGGGGTGCAGGGGCCGCCCCTGATCCTCCCGGTGTCCCCATCTGGACAGGCAGGACGTGCTGGCCCTGCGCTCCCCTGGGAGTCTGGTGGCCCAGGCAGGGTCATCGGGGAGCTGGAGACCCTTCCTCCCATGGCTGCAGGAGGGGGCTCTCGGCAGGAAAAATCCTACACACTGTTCCAGCTCCCAACTAAATAATCAGTGACGTCCCGGGTCTTCCTTCTTTCAGCAGATGTGGATCGGGGCTTTGCAGTGTGCCTGAGTCAGCCGGGTCCCGGGCAGGCCTGGAGGCCGGGCAGATGTGCGGCTGGGCGCTGGGCCCACCCGGCAGCCGGGCAGACGTGGCCTCTTCTCAGGGACTGTGCAGCCCCCTGGGGTCTGGTCACTTTGCCACAGTGAGCCTGACGCTGGGGCGTGTCCCGGAACCTGGCCCGGGTGGGGGATCTCAGGGAGGCTCTGTGTTCCTCTGCACTCATTCCAAGCCATCTGTCTGTCTGCCTGTACATCCTCCCGTGTGTCCATCCGTTCACCCTCCTCTCCAGCCCTGCCTCTGGGTGCCTGTTAGTGCCACCCCCTGGCTCTGTGCTGGGCCTGCAGGGGCTGCCTTCACGGCCCTGGGTGATTTATGGAGAGACAGATGAGTCCTGGAGAGCACACTGAGAGTGCAGGAAGGAGGAGGGCAGGAGGGGGGGCCCTGCAGCTGAGGGGGGACACATGCACACACCTGGGGGTGCTGAGTGACATGCTGTGGCCCTGGCTGAGCTGGTCAGCGGAGCGGGAAGGCCCCCGGGGAAAGGACCCTTGGCTGCGCTGCAAAGGGGCGAGAGGAGAGCCAGGCCAGGGGACAGCAGGAGCCCCTGTGGGACATTGGGTCCTGGATCCAGGGGGCTGCCCTCAAGGCGGGTGGAGGGCCACCTCTTTGGAGACCACTTCAGAAGGAGCCCCTGGAGCTGCTGGCGAGGGTGAGCTGGGGAGGGGCTGGCGGTGCCAGCCGGGCTACCTCCTGCCTCCACTGTCCCCGCGCCCGGCCTGGAGCTGGCTGCAGAGGCCCTGCCCGGGCTGAGTCCTGGAAGTGGAGTCACGGAGGGGCCTGGCCGAGGAGCTCCAAGGGCGTGTGCTTGGTGGCCCAGAGGCCCGAGCGTGTCCAGGCCCCGCGCCTCACATGGGGGTCGGCGGTGGAGGGTGCTCCCCCCAGACAGGCCCCCACACAGGCCCCCATCCTCGGCAGGCTCTGCTTAGGGAAATACAGAAACGACGACCTCCCCAAACCTCCCCGATCTTGGTCCAGAAACAGAGCAGAGAGTTAACAGAGGCCGTGCCACCTGCCATCCGGACGAGAGGGTGCCCCTGGGGCTGTGACCCCCACAGTCTAGGTGCCCTGGGAGGGTTGAGAATTTCCCATTGGGGACCCTGGGAGGCTCAGAAGCCAGGGTCCTTGGTAAAGGGAGAGACAGACAGACCTGGAGAGAGAGATGAGCCGAGAGCATGTGGACAGCTCAGCCCAAACCAGCCCTGTGGGGTGCCAGAGACGCAGGGTCCCCAGCTCCCTGCAGACTCCACTCAGGGACCAGGTGGTTCCCTCCACAGAGCCTAGCCACCCTGGGAGCTCTGCCAGGGCGGGGAGGGCAGACCCAGACATTTCGGGCAACCAAGGAATGTTCTTGGCTTCCTCTGGGCTGTTTAAATTTTGTCTTGTTTTCTGGGAGACAATCGGAAAGAAAAAATCCTACCCCACTTATTTGGAGGCTGGTTGTGTAAACAGAGCAAACTAATCACTATCAGTGTATACAGCAAAGCTGTTCTCCGGTGGGTGAGTGGCTTCGTCTCGTGTGGCCGGGACACGCTCTCCCCTGGGTCCGGTCTTCTCCCCACACCCTGTCCTTTTTCCTTTGGCTGCTTCCACGTTTCTGGAAGAGCCCGTTTCCTCGGGCACACGCAGGGTGGTGGGAGGCAGGGTGCGAGCCAGTGCTGCCCACCGTCAGACACACCCGCCTTTGGTCTGAGATGGCTCCTGCTGGCTGGTGGCCTGGACGAGCATCTCCATCTCTGACGGAACGAGATCCTGGTAGGTGTCACGGTGTCCCTGCGGTGGGTGCTGGGCGGACTCCAGCCATGCGTGGTAGTCACTCCCTCGGGTGCTGGCAGCGCTGGGTCCTGGGCTGACAGCAGGTGATCGAGCCCATGTCCTGCCTCACGTGTGACAGTGTCTTCACACCGGCTGCCCACCGGGGTCCTGCTCGGGAGCTGTCAGCCTCCCAACCTGCCCCCAGTGTTGCTGGGCCTCCTGTGGCCTCCTGACTGCACCCCATCTCCCACCTGGAGCCATGGGTCCCCTTAGGCCTGCGCCTCAGTTGGGCACGGGGCTCCCCTCCGCTTCCTCCGTCCCCTGAAGCTCAGCAAGAGGTCCAAGTCCCCTCCTGCTGCCGTCTTCCTGGCCAGGTCCCGGGGCGCCTCTCAGGGCTGTGCCCGCCTCCCCTTGTAACAAATATACAACCTGAAACTTCCCTTAACCACTTTCAAGTGGTGTTAATTCTATTCACAAGTTTTGCCACCATAACCACCATTCATGCCAGAACCTTCTGTCACCTGCCAGTAACCTGTGGTTTACTGTCTGTCTCTATGAATTTGTATATTCTGATTATTACATATACATGAGGTCATACAACATTTGTCTTTTTGCATCTGGATTATTTTCCTCAATGTGATGTCTTCAGGGTTCATCCATGTTGCAATGTGAATCAGAACTTCATTCCTTTTTATGGCTGATTAATATTCCATTGTGTGGATAGACACATTTTTTTGTTTATCCAGTCATCCTTTGATGGCTTTGTGAATAATGACACTATGAACAAACATGTGCAAGGATCTGAGTCCCTGTTTTCAATTCTTTTGAGTATATACCTTGGGGTGGGATTGCTGGGTCAGATGGAATTCTGTGTTCAATTTTCTAAAAACCGCCAAACCGTTTTCCTTAGCTGCTGCACCATTTTACATTTCCATCAACAGTGTATGGGGCTCTCACTTCTCCACATCCTCACCAACACTTGAGATTTTCTTTGTTTCAAACAGTAGCCGTTCTAGTGGGTGAGAAGTGGTAGGTATCTCGTGGCTCTGATTTGCATTTCCCTAATGGCTAATGATGTGGAGCATCTTTTCATGTGTGCTTTCTCCATTTGCATGTCCTCTCTGGAGAAATGTCTGTTGAAGTCCTTTGCCCATTTTTTAAGTGGTTTGTTTGTATTTTTGTTGTTAAGTTTTAGGAGTTCTTTATATATTCTGGATATTAACCACTTATCAGATATATGGTTTCCGAATATTTTCTCCCACTGAGTAAGTTGCCTTTTCACCTTCTTGACAAAATCCTTTGCAACACAAAGTTTTTTATTTTGATGAAGTCCCATTTATCTATTTTTATTCTTTTTGTTGCTTATGCTTGTGGTGTAGTCTAAGAAACCATTGCCCAATACAAGGTTCTGAACATATTTCCCTATGTTTTCTTCTAAGGGTTTGATCATCTTAGCCTTTATATTTAGGTTGTTGATCCATTTTGAGTTAATTTTGATAAAGAGTGTGAGTAGGTGGATTTCAATTGCAGGTGGATTTCCAGTTCTGCCAGCACCATTTGCTGAGAAGACCATTCTCTCCCCATTGAGTGACTTGGCACCCTTGTCAAAAATCAATTGGCCACAGATGTGTGGGCTCATTTCTGATCTCTCAATTCTATTCCATCTGTGTATATGTCTGTCCTTGTGTCAGTACCATACTGTTTTGATTAATGTAGTTTTGTAATAAATTTTGAAACTGGGAAGTGTAGTCCTCCAATTTTGTTCTTTTTCAAGGTTTCAGCTATTCAGGGCCCCTTGCCCTTACATATTGTGCCAGTTTGGATATATTATGTCTCCCAAGAAAAAGCCATGATCTTTTAATCCAATCTTGTGGGATATTTGGATTAGATTGTTTCCATGGAGATGTGACTCACCCAACTGTAGGTGACAGTTTTGATTAGATTATTTCCATGGAGGTGTGGCCCCACTCCATTTACTGGAGTCCTTTGAAAAGAGCCACACAGGCCCAGATGCTTGCTGACACTGATGCTTAGACATGCTTGGAGATGCAGACAGAAGGACGTTTAGCTAAGAGATGAAGCCCAGAGTTTGCCTCAGGATATGCTAAGACAGGACCCCCAGGCACTTAGAGAGAAACATTCTGGGAGAAAGAACCAAGAACACACAGGAGTTGAGAGAGGAGCTGGAAAACAACCCAGGATGAGCAGACGCCAGCCATGCGCCTTCTCAGCTAACAGAGGTTTTCCGGATGCCATCGGCCATCTTTCAGTGAAGGTACCATCTGTTGATGCCTCAGTTTGGACACTTGTATGGCCTTAGAACTGTAAAATTTTAACTTAATAAATCCCCTTTATGACAGCCAATCCGTTTCTGGTATTTTGCATGATGGCAGCATTAGCAAACCGGAACACATATTAATTTGATGATTGGCGCTTCCATTTCTGAAAAGAAGGCTGTAAGGATTGCACTGAATCTAAATTTCTTTGGGTAGTATTGACATCTTAATAATATTAAGTCTTCCAATCCATGGATATAGGATGTACTTATGTCTTCTTTTGTTTCTTTCAGCAATGTTTTGTAGTTTTCCATAAGCAAATCCTTTACATCCTTGGTTAAATTTATTTATTCCTAGATATTTGATTATTTTAGTTGTATTAGAAATGGGATTGTTTTCTTGATTTCATTTTAGGATTATTCATTGCTGGTTTATAGAAACACCACTGATTTTTGTATGTTGATCTTGAACACCACCACTTTGCTGAATTCATTAGCTTGAGTAGCTTTCTTCTGGATTCTTCAGTATTTTCTCTATATAAAAAATGTCATCTGCAAATAGGAATAATTTTACATCTTTCTTTGCAATTCTTTCCTAACTTCTCTGGCTAGAACTTCCAGCAGAATGTTGAAAACCAGTGGTGACAGTGGGCATCCTTGTCTTGTCTTGATCTTAGAGGAAAAGCTTTCCGTCTTTCACCACTGAGTATGATGATAGCTGTGGGTTTTTCATGTATTCCCTTTATCATTGGAGGAAATTGCCACCTATTCCTAGTTTTCTAAGTGTTTTTATCAAGAAAGGTTGCTGGGATTTGTCAAATGCCTTTCCTGCATTCATCAAGGTGATCGTGTGTTTTCCCCTTCATTCTATTAATGTGGTGAATTACATTACTTGATGTTCTTGTGTTGAGCCATCCTTGCATTCCTAGGATAAATCCCACTTGGTCATGGTGAATAATCCTTTCAGTGTGCTGCCGGGTTCAGTTTGCTAGTATTTTGTGGAGGATTTTCACCTCTGTATTCATTAGGGATATTGGTCTGTAGTTTTCTCTTCTTGTGGTATTTTTATGAGGCTTTGGTGTGAGGACGATGCTGCCTTGTAGCATGAGTAGGAAGTGTTTCCTCCTCTCCTATTTTCTGGGAGTTTGAGCAGAATTGGTGTTAATTCTTCGTTGAATGTTTGATGAAACATTTGTTTGTGAGTATCCTCTTATGATCTTTTTTATTTATGTAAGGCCAGTAACAGTGTTCTCCCTTTCACTGCTGATTTTAGCACTTTTTTATTTGTCAGGCTAGCTAAAGATCTGTTGATTTTATTGACTTTTTCAAAGAACCAATGTTTGGTTTTATTGATTGTCTATATTGTGTTTCTATTCACTAGTTCATTTATCTCTGCTCTGATCTTTACTATTTCCTTCCTTCTGCTAGCTTTGGGTTTAGTTTGCTTTTCTTTTTCTAGTTACTCCAGGTGTGAGGTTGGGTTACTGATTCGAGATCTTTCTTCTTTTATATAGTACACCTGTAGGTCTATAAATTTCCCTCTGGGCACTGCTTTTGCTGCATCCTGTAAGATTTGGTATCTTGTGCTTTTGTTTTCATTTGTCTCGAGGAATTTCCTAATTTCCCTGTGATTTCCTCTTTGACCTATTGGTTGTTCAGACATGCAGTGTTTAATTTCCACATATTTGTGTAGTTGTGAATTTTCCGGTTCTGCTTCTGTTAGTGATTTCTAGTTTCAATCCTCTGTGGTTGGAGAAGATCCTGTGTGTGATCTCACTCTTTGTAAGTTTAGTGAGACTTGCTTTATGGCCTAACATGTGCTCTATTCTGGAGAATGATCCATTTGCCCTTGAGAAGAATGTGCATTTTGCTCTTGTTGGGTGGAGTGTTCTGTGTATACCCATCAGGTTAACTGGTTTATAGTGGTGTTCAAGTCCTCTGTTTCCTTACTGATCATCTGTCTAGATGTTTTATCCATTATTGACAATGGTGTATTGGAGTTTCTTATCAATGTAGAATCGTCTCATTTTGCCTTCACATCTGTCAGTGTTTGCCTCGAGTATTTTGGGACACTTGTTAGCTGCCCCGGCCTCCCCTTTTAAAGGCTGTCTCCCCTGCAGGGTGGGGCTTTCCCCCTCCGTGGCACCCTGTGCTGCAGGCAAGGTGGGCTCAGCAGGTGCTTCATGAAAACGTGTAGCTTGCTGGTTTCCCTCGAGCCCCTGGGCCTCCTGTGCCAGGCCAGTCCCGTGCCCTCCAGGTGCCCTGGCAAATGCTCGACAGGTGGGCCCAAATTGGGTGGGGCATAAAGGAAGGAGAGCCCAGCAGGGGGAGTGCCCGAGCCCACCCCACCTGAGGCCTGCCGACGAGGCTGTCCGTCAGCCGCTCCCGTGGCCCCCTCAGTGGGGCTCCCGTGACCTCCGTCTCCCAGAGGTGACTGCCCGGGTGACCCAGGAGATCCGGAGTGGGTGAGGCCTGTCTGAATTTCTAGGAGACCCATTCTTGTTTTCAAGGGTTTCCCTGGAAACCACATATGGGGAGGGGTTGTTGGGGCCCAGCCCCCTGGCCCTGGGAAGGAATCTTCCGGAACTTGGGTGACCATTTACCTGTTTCCCAAAGCTTTACTTTTGGGAAACAAAAGCTCAGCCATTGGAGCCCTCTGGGATTAGCCTTGCCTGTCCCACCCCACCCCGCCATCCTGAGAGCACCTTCCCACCCCAGGATGTGGGCCCCATAACTTTCTTTTTCTGCTTTCTTAGCATATTGTTTGGTACGCTTTCAGATGCTTCACTTCTTTCATTCTGACTTGAGCACAGGCTCCTGTTTCCTGCTTCTCCGCCTCATGTCTCTCCCGGGCTCCCCTGTGGGGCTGTTGGGGTTGTTTGTAGGTTGGTATTTCGTTTCCTGATATCGCCACTCAAAGCCTTCTGTGCACACGATGGGGGAGGAAATCGTTTTGTGGCCAGGCCAGTTGTTTAAGCAAATGAGGAAAAATCACCCCACGGAATAAACTGGTTTTACAGCTATCTTGAGACGCTTGGGTCTGGTTAGGGGTTGAGTTTCTGGGCATGCTGAGCCACACGTTTCCTCCTTCGTGCAGGTGGGCCTGGGGCAGAGCTCCCTGCACTTCAGACTTCCTGGGTGCAGTGGGATGAGGGATGGAGAGAGGTTTTCTGAGGAACTAAATTTAAGAAGAAAATGAGAAAGGATGTTGAAGAAATCACACATGCAGTTATGAGCGAGCAAATACTAGAGTGGGAATTGATTGAGAGAAAGGAGGGAGCACGTGCCAGTGTCCAGAGGAGGAGGGGAGAAGGATGGCAGGAGAGGAGTTGGTCAGGCAGTTTCCAGAGCTGCCACCAGGGGGTGATGTTGGACCTGCACAGCGCGGTTGCTCTTGGTGAGGATGCCAAGGAAATGTGAGAGAAACGAGAGAGAATGTCTCTCTTTAACAAAACTGATGACACAGCCTGAACTTTCCGAGCCAACGCACCAGGGGGGATCGGTGCCCTGCAAAGCATTCTTCCTTTGGGGGAGAATCTGCGTGACTCCTGTAGATAGCAACCTATCCGAGAGCATTCAAAATAGGGAATCAGGTCTGGTTTCAACACTTACTTTTTTTAGAGCAGTGTGGAAGTGCGGCCACGGTGCTTGCTGCACCTGCTCCAGTGGGAGCTCCACCAGGGAAACAGGTGTTCTCCTCTGAACCAGCTTCTGCCCAAGGATGCCTGTTCGGCTCCCCGGTACCCCTCACCTCTGGTTGTGCTTCCTGGGCCCCACTCTCTGCCTAGCCTGTATTCTTGGTGTACCCGTCTGAAACTCAGCACCCTTGGAGGGCAGAGATGATGGTTCCCTTGCACAGCGTGGGATGGCATCTGGTGGGCACTCAGCCATCTCTTGTTGTGGGAGCGAGTGAGCCGAGGATGGGCCCCGCATCCAGCGCCCTCTGGCTTGGGCTGAGGTGGGGCCGGGGCTGGCAGGAAGTAGATTGGGAGGGACTGGCCGCCTCCGGGCCGGCGGGACTGCTGGGACGCAAGAGCAGAGATAGCCCCCCCAAAAGGTGGCACGTGCCCTGGAAGCCAGGCTTGCCGAGAGCTGCTCCCCCTCCGAGGCAGAGACCCCTCCCCAGGCCAGCCCGGCCGGGAGAGGCAAGTGGAGCTCTTCTGTGGATGTGTGCATCCCTCTTTTTTCCAATTTTAAAGGGTCTACATGCTTAGGAACTATATTCTTTTGCTGCTGGTGCTGTGACAAATTGGCACAAACTTGGTGGCTTAAAACTATACACTTTTATCCTCTTACCGTTGCAGATGCTGGAAGTCCGGCATGGGGTTCGCCGGGCTGAAGCCAGGGAGTGGGCAGGACGGGGGTCCCCTCTGGAGCTCGTGGCTTTTCTAGCTCCCAGAGCTCCTTTGACTCATGGCCCCTGCCTCCATCCTCCAAAAGGTGGCCTCCCTCTCGCCCTGGCTCTGGGTCTTTCTCTGCCTCCCTCTTCCACTTGTAAGGACTTTTGGGATTCCATTGAACCACCCAGATAATCCAAAATAATTTCCCTATTTAGAGCCAGCCTATCACTTCCCCTTTACCATGTGACCTCACATACTCACAGGTTCCAGGGATCGGGACGTGGGCATCTTGGCAGGGGTGGGGGCATTATTTGACTGATCATGGTAACTAAATATCGCAAAAGAGAAAAATAAGAAAAAGTAGTTGCAACCTCTCCTCCCCGCTGCAGGCTGATGTGTTCCTTTCTGCATTTGCTTGGTTGGGCCAGTGCCACGTGCGGAGCTATTGCCCTGCACAGTTTGTCCGGTGCCTCTTTTAGTCTCTGTTGGGGTGGCCTTGTCCCCCAAAGCGACTGGTTCAGCCTCACCCCTGTCCTGTGGGTGTGGACCCCCTTGTAAGCAGGACCTTTGAAGATGTTATAGTTAGGGGGTGCCCACAGTGAATGAGGGGGGCCTAACCCGACATAGTGGAAGTCCCTATAAGCAAAGGAAATTGGACCCAGAGAGAGAAGCCACGGGGAGCAGCCTGGACGATAAGGGAGGAGAAGACACCGCCATGTGCATGGCCACGTGACGGAAAGGCCAAGGAACCTGCAGGATCGCCGGGCGGCCAGAGGACACCAGCCCAGGAGGAAGCCAGCCCTCCGGCCTCTGGGACCGCGAGCCAGTGGTCGCAGTGTTTAAGCTGATCCGCTGTGCAGTACTTGCTTTGGCAGCCGAGGAACAGAAATGCTCTCCACGGTGCCCCATTTCGTGCAGTAGTTTGCAGCTATTGTCCAGCTGTGGACCTGGCTTGTTTGGTGGCCTTGGGCCTTCTGGGTGGCATTTGCTGAGAGTGTGGGTTCTCCCTGGGGGTTGAGGGCACTGCTGCCTCCTTGACCAGCCCCCAGGTTGTTGGAGAGGGAAACAGGGCGCAGAGCCTGGGGTGCCTGCGGGCTGGCAGGAGCGCGAGGCTGTTTCCCTCGGCAGGAATTTCCCCACCCCACCTGCATTCGCTCTGGGAGGAGGTGACCGTGCAGGTTTAGTTCTACTCAGCAAACAGTTGGGGTGAGCCAGTTACCTTGCCAAGCTCCATAAAGGAGTGTGAGCCCCGGGGAGCTCGTAGGGGTCTCTCTGGGCCGGGGACGTGGAGTTCAGCCCTGAAACTGGCTGGCTGGTTTCAGACAGAGCCCTGGGCTTTCCGTGGGGTCCAGCCTGCCCCTCTCGCCTCCTGGATGGTCTCCTGCAGACTCATGTCCTGGCGAGGTTGGAGGGTGAGGTGGGGGTGGGTCATGGGCTCACGAAATCAGCTCAGCGCCCACGTCATCCTGGGTGACGCCCCTGCAGCCAGCCCATCCCAAAGAGGGGGCTCCGCCAGCCGCAGACCCCGGCTCAGGCTGGGCTCCTGGGGCCAGCTGGGGTCTCATCAGAGCTGTGAGGAGGGCAGGCTGGAGGGGGAGCCCTGACCCCTTACCTGGGCAGGGCATGCCAGCTTTCCCGGCTGGCGGCTGGCACAGGGTGATTTTCTTGTTGAACGGTGCCAGGGCCAAGTCCTCCAGGTCTCCCTGGTTTCCTCAGCCAGGGGCAGGGTGGGGTTCTGCCTTTGGCCGCCCACCTGGGTCCCGCCCCACTTGGCAGAAGCTTCTTTGGGAACCAGGAACCTCAGCGTTGGTCCGGGAACCCAGGAGGGGAATGTGTCCGGCGGCTGTGGGCATGAGCTGGGGCGCTGCCTGGCCTGGCGGCACCATCCCGGCAGTGGTGACAGAGAGGGTCCCGCGTGTCCCTGCGCAGCTTGGCATTTTCTGGATGGCTACTGGGGCCCCACAGAGAAGGCCGAGACAGGGGCTATGCTCTTCTGCCCCAAATGGTACCTAAGCACATCCCAGTGCTGAGTTCTCTGTGACGGGTCAGGCTTGAGCCTCCTCACGGTGCTCCCATGTGTCCAGCCCCGTCCTCATTTTGGAGATGAGGACACGGAGGCCCAGGGGCCCGCGATCAGCCAAGCCCCCCACCCTGGTGGCTGAGAAGCTGAGCCAGCCTGGAACCCGCCCTGTGGGGCCACAGCCCTGCATTTGAGAGCTGCCTCGCGAGTGCAGAGGCCCCTCTGGCCTGGGGGACACCGAGGGCGACATCTCCAGGGCCAGAACATTCTGGAATCCCCATTGAGGCTGGGAGGGCTGGGCGTGTCCCAGGCTTGGAGGCCGCTGGTGTCTGCCCCAGCAAACTGGTGCCGGGTCCTTTCTGCCGGCCGCTGTGGGGAGGGGGCTGTCGGGTGGGGGCGGTGGGTGTCCCGCAGTGCTCAGCACACCTGCGCCAGGTGCCCCTGACTTCAGATCCCCCACCCCGGCCCCTCATGGGCCCCACCTGCAGCAGCTGACCCAGCCCTGCCCGGCCCCTGTATCCAGCCACACCCAGGGGTCCCTGGGCATCTCCCGGTGCAGCTGTGGGTAGCTGTGTTAGGACCCCTGGTTTGTGGTGACTTGTTAGGGCAGCCCCCCGGGGAACCAACCCAAGGCCCCTGCCCCTCCCCTGCAGGAAGCTACCCGTGGCCCTTGCCTGACCCCAGCTGATGTCCTGCCCCTCTGGGTCAAGGCCAAAGACCCCGATATCCTCTGCAGCCACTGCCCCCGGGAGCCCTGGGTGCTTGGCCCTGCCTCGGGCAGCCCGGCCTCTCCCACACCTGCACCCACCTGGCTACCACTGGGAGCCGTTCTGCCCCCCATAGCCTCTTGTCCTTTAGTTGATGCTCCTCAAGGCCCCGAGGCCAGCTCTGGACCCCCATGTGCCCACCAGAGGCCTGGGTCTCAGTCCCCAGCCCACGGCTGCAGGAAGGCACCTGGGGAGGGGGACACGGGCTCAGGGACCCCTACCCTGAAGTGTGGTCAAAACTGTTCTGTCCATGAAACTGACCAGCCACAGGGCCAGCTCACATGGGGGCCCTGGTGGTCCCAGCCACCCCCGAGGGAGGGAGGGGCAGGCAGACCTGGGGAGGGGTGTTCCGGGGGGGGGAGGCTCAGCAGGCACCACCATGGGTCCCCCCCAGAGGGGACTGCTGGCCCCTGAGGCTGGATGTACCCTGGGCCCTCGGGAGGAGAGGCTGCCCGGCCCTTCCCGGGGGTTCTTCCTGGGCCCCCCACAGCTCAGAGGGCCTTTGTAAAGCTCACAGGTCAGGACCCCCAGGAAACGGCAGCTTTCCGCCTCTCGCCCCGTGCCCCAGCTCGTGGCGGCCGCTCCATCTGGCCGTGGTTTGGGGGGCAGCCTGGCCTGTCGGGTGCACCTGGCTGCAGGAAGGGGGAGCTCGTGGCCAGCGGGTGCCCTTGTAAACCCTGGCTCCCCCTCGTGACCCTGAGGCCCTGGTGGCTGGGTGAGGTCAGGGCCCTGTCCCGTGGTCTGTAGCGGTCCCCCTTTGGGTCACCTCAGCGGGGGGAGCCCCCTCCTCCACCAGCCGGGACCCTGCAGGTCACCCGCAGCGGCCTGGGACTCAGGCAGGGATGCCAGGGTGACTGTGGGTTCCCCAGCTCCGAGGCCCCGACTATCAGGCTCGGGCCGGGGACCCCGGAACCCTGAAGCTCCCCTCTGAAGGCGGCTGTGCCGTCCGACTGCACCTGCTGCCCTCAGGCCACAGGCCCCGCGCCACGGACCCCGAGTGGCCCCCGGTGTGTCTGGAGGGGGCTGGGGGCTTAGTTGGGCCTGCTGGATGCTGAGCCGTGGGGGGTCCGGGCCGCGGCCTCGGGTAGAGCACCTGTCCGCTTGGCAGGGGCTGGAGGCTCCTGCGGGACCCGCCTGGGCCTGGGGTGGGGCAGGGCAGGGAGGGCAGTTTGGCCCCATGGCAACACCGGTGTGGCCGCCCTGCTCCCCTGGGTTTCTTCTTTGGTCCTCCCGGCTCTTTCTGCACCTGGTCCTCACCCCAGCCCCCCCCACAGCTCTGGGCCCCAGGGCCAGGCCTAGGCAGCTCGTGGGGCCTGTGGGCTCCCAACGCGGGGAGATCTGCTCTCGGGATCATGCCTCCCGGGAGTTTGACAGCCCGGGCTCCTAGCCCCGAGGTGCTGGTGGGGACCTCACACCCAGCGCAGGGAGCGCCGAGCCGTCCTGCCGGGGACCCCAGGGTTGACTGACCTGGGACGGCCCCGGGACGGAGCTCGGCACCTGTGCCGTGGGGTCTGCGTGGGAGCCCGGGCTCTGCTGTGACCAGAACCACCCGCGGTTGGCTTGGGGAACAGGATTTATCAGCTTGGGCTTTGGGGGGCTGGGAGTCTGACATCGAGGTGCTAGCCGGGCTCGCTGTCTCCTGTCTGGAGCTTCTGGCACCCTCCGTAGGTGGCCGCTCTGTCCCCGCGTCTGTGCCTCAGGACTCCACTCTCGTCTGGCTGCCTGTGACTGACCGTGTCTGGGTTTCCTGTCCAGGAGGGCGCCCTGGATGGAGGTCCCTGGAGCCCCTCTGGCGTCACCCTAAGCGCATCTTCAAGGGTCCCGTTCAGAAATGCGTCCACGCCCAACTGTCACAGCATCTCCGAAGTCCCGTGTGCAAGCGGGCTCACGCCGCAGGAGCCAGCTTAGGGCTTGAGCGCGTCCATGTGGGGACATAAGTCGTCTCTGACCCGCAAGGAGCCCCCAGGCCTGCTGCACCCCAGCTCACGTCGGGGGCCGCGTGGGTCAGGCAGGCACCTGTCCATTGCTGGGCAGGATGATCTGGCCGTGGTCAGAGCCAGGGGCTCATTCTCATCTGCCCCCTGCCCGGGAGCTCGGGGGCCCAGGAGTGGCCGCCAGGGCTGGACCTTCTGCTCCGGCCCCTGGGAACTGAGGGTGGGGAGCTGGGTGCCGAGCGGGTTCTGAAGGCTGGCCGGGGGCTGCCCAAGTTGGGGGCTGGGATGTGGTCCAGCAGCCGGAAGATGCCAGAAATGCCCTGCTGGTGCTCCCCCCACCATCCTGCAGGGCTCTGGGGCACGTCCCCTCCGCCTCCCCAAATCCCGGGCCACTGAGCCGCTGCGGGGGAGGGGGGACAGCTGAGATGCCCCCCACTCCCCCAGCCCCTCCAAACGTGCGCTGTCCCTGGGAGGACTCACCAGAGGTGGTGAGGACGTGCCCCCAGCCCCTGCCCCCTTCCCAGCTCCTCTGCTTGGGCCGTGCCTCCCCCCAGACAGTGGCACCCCTTCACAGCGTCCCCTTCTAAGGAGACCCTTCCCCCGGCGCTCGCTCAGCCTTTGTGGGGGGACTCACCCCATCCCTTTTGGTGCCGAAGCCCCTCCTGATGGCAGAGGGACCATTCTGTCATGGCACTGAGAGCTCGGGGTGCCTGTGCATGGATTGGGGGTGCTGTCATCTTCCTCACCCCTTCCAGCCCGGCCCCACTGCCCAGGCTCAGCTGCCTTCGTCCTGGACGCCTCGGCCGTGTGGCTGCGTCCCCCAGTGCCCGGTGCCCTCCTGGGGGGCACAACACCCAGCTCCTGGGTTTTTCCTGAGGGCTGTGGGGAGCCCCTGAGGACTCAGCTATGGGGCCCAGGCCTCAGCGGACCCTTCCAAGCCCTGGGTCCAGCTTAGGGTGGAGCCAGGAAACCACCTGCCCTGGAGGTGCCACCCAAGCCCCCCTCACAGGCAGCACCCCGAGACTGGCAGGTGGGGCCCTGCTGTGCCGGCAGCCGTGAAAGTGGAGTGTCTTCCCACCCCCCACCTGGCGGCACCGTGCGCCCACATGCCAGGCCGCGGCTGGGAGCTTCCGGGCAGCGCCCGACCCTCGTCCCTTCCCGTGGCCTGAGAGGTGTCCCCTGCGCTGACCCCTGGGCTGCGCCAAACTCTGTCTCGCCCAGCGTAACTCTCTAAGAATTCCCAAGAAATTCCTGACGCCAGCCTTGGCACGCCGCGTGGAGCAGCGCTCCAGCAGTCAGAGGGGACCGGCCTGTGGGTCACGGTCACGGCCTTTCCCAGGGGACTGTGGCCACCCCATGGCCTTAGCCAGGCTCAGAATCTTCTAGGGAGGTGCCGCGTGAAACGCTGAAGACATTCGGGGGAGTCTGGGGCAGGTTGGGGTCTGGGAAGGCCTGGCTCACCCCCCGTAGCACCCGCTGGCTTCCCTGGCACTGGCCGTCCGTGGGCTGCGTCTTCCCGGGGTTTGCTTTGTACCTGCCTCAGCCGTGTTTCTCCCACAAGGAAGGAGCAGCCTTTCCCTTGGGAGGCTGTGGGGCCAGTGGCTCGGCCCCCTCGGACCTCCAGTGGGGGCAGCTCGAC
Source organism: Choloepus didactylus (assembly GCF_015220235.1). Lineage (NCBI taxonomy): Eukaryota > Metazoa > Chordata > Mammalia > Pilosa > Megalonychidae > Choloepus > Choloepus didactylus. Next base: position 245,942,738 of record NC_051308.1, read on the forward strand.
AGGGTGGAGGGTGAAGGGTGGAGGGTGGGGGCCTCTCGGACAAGGACATCGGGAGGCCCGCGGGGACCGGGAGCCTGGAGGACACACGCCAGCCCCGGGGAGGGCAGGAGAGCCGTGGGCCTGGGTCTCACAGGCTGGACCACTCCGCAGCCCGGTGCTCAGGCCGTGACCTCCCTGTCCCTCCCGCAGCACAGGGGCTCCACTGGCACGTTCTCCCGCAGACCCCTCCATAAGGCCTGGGCCTCCCGGCCAGGTCCCATGAGGGCTGACCGGGGGGGGTGGGGTCCTCAGAGCTGGAGGGAAGCCTGGTTTTCCCTGGAAAATTCCAAGCTGAGGCCGATGGATGGACCTGAGCACACATCTTGTGGGGACCCAGGCCGGGTGCCGCCCCTCACGAGGGAGCCGGGTCTACTGAACCATCCAGATGGCGTTTCTGCTGCAAACGCCGTGGGAGAAGCCCCTCATGTGGGCACTCGGAGGGTCTCGCTTTGGAGGCGGCTCTGCTACTGGCGGAATTTGCACGTCAGCTTCGCCAACTGCCTGCAGGGCCTGTCCCTGCTGGGTGATGTCCCCTGGGGTGGGGGGAGCCTGGCGAGGGGCTCCAAGGGCGTGGGGGGTGCTGGGGGGCCGTGGCGGGCCCCTCCTTCTAGCAGAGCCCCCGACTGGCCCAGGAGGTCCCTGCGTGGCCGGCCACCCACCTGCCTCTCTCCCCTCGCAGACACGAACGGGTGTGATGCCAGCGGGGACTGCGAGGGCAGGTGCTGCAACGCCGTGGGGGGCTTCTACTGCCAGTGTCCTCCAGGCCACCAGCTGCAGGAAGACGGCAAGACCTGCCAAGGTAGGAGCTCACCTGCCCCCCACTGCCCAGCCCCAGCCCACCTGACGGGGGTGGGGGCACCCTAGGGCCTGAGGAAGGGACGGGTGGGCGTGGGGACAGGCCCTGTGTGGTGTGGTGCCTGGGATGGGGGTAGGCCGGGGTGGGCCCCGAGCAGGGGGCAGCAGCCCTGTGTGGCTGGGTGGGCTCGGGGACACCGGGGGCCTGTACACACCCCGACAAGGACACGGAGCCCCGGGGAGGGAGCCATCGCCAACCCTGGCGGTTTCTGACATTCAGCTCATCCTTGGCAGAACGTCAGTGAGCTCAGGGGCAGACACAGAGCATTACCCCGGGAGAGTGATGGGATTGACGAGGGTCGAGGCGGGAGAGAGGGAAGGGGAGGCAGTGGTAGTGGGGGGAGGGCGGCAGTGGGGGGGGGTCGGAGCCGCCCCAGACACGCCTGTCAGGGCCGGGCCCCCTCCTCCCGCCTCCCTGTCCCCAGGGGCTGGGCCCCCCTTGGAACCGTGGCCCAGGGTACCAGGCTGGGGTCCTTCCCCCTCCCCCTGCCCTACAGTGGCCATCAGCTTGTGCCTCCCCCTTCTGAGGGGGCTGGTCACCCCACACTCTCCAGGGCCGCAGGACTCGGGCCTTCACTCTCGAGAGCCTGAAGTGTTCCCCTCTAAAGTGGGGTTCCTGGGCTGGTGCCTGGGTGAGTCAGGGCTGCCCTCTTGGTGCCCAGGGCCCACCCCCAGGGCCATGAGCCCCTCCTCACCCCTCGCCCCCACCCAGGTTCCTGGGGTCACAGCCCTCTCTGTGGCAGCCCCCCCAACCTCTGCAGCCGGCCGCTCTGTGCTCCGTCTCTGCGCCCAGGACACGGCTGCTCCTCTGGGTTTGACATGCCTAGAGCTTGTGACGAAAGCGAGACCCCACCTTGTTGGGGAGCCCGGGGCACCCCAAGAGGTACTGCCTCTAGACCGCAGCCCTTCCAGTTCTCAGCCCCTGAGCCCACTTGGCTCACCTGGCGTAGGGGGTGGGTATGTGACACCAGCCCCCTTGGCAGCAGCCGGGCCCCCAGCTCTCCCTGACTGTGCCAGCCCCGGGCTGGGCGGGCTGTCTCGACCACAGGGACATGGGACCCTCAGGAGACCCCGCCAAGGGGCCTGCTGGAAGGCTCCGGGGTTTGGTAGGGCGGCTTGCTGATGGGCTCCCCTGGGGCTGTCCTAGGGGGTGTGCCCAGATCCCCCTCGGGCTCTGCTGCCTCCGGGCTGCCCAGTTACCGGCCACCCCATGGGGGTCCTTCTGGGGAGTTGCCGGCCCAGCCCCGTCCCGTCCACCCCAGCCAATGGTGAGGCCCCGAGGCCCTGCACCAGCTCCAGGAGTGCCCTTCAGAGGGTGCAGCTGGAGCTTGGGGGTCAGACAGGCCCCCCTCCAGGCCCTGGGCTCGGGGTCTGCCCAGGCTGGCTTCTGTGGGGAGGGGCGGGGGTGGGAGGAGAGCCGGGGCCCTGCCTTCCACGTGCCTCCCTGGCCTGAGCCGAGGGTGGGATGGTGGGGGGGGGGGCTCCTCGGCCTCAGGAGGTCGTGTGTTGGGGTCTAGGGGCCTGTGGGAGGGGCCAGGTGACCCTGCTTGGTTCCCAGGCCCCCCCCATCTGTTCCTCCTGTGGAGAGGGTGGGACGTGGAGCCCTTCCCAGGGATGGAGGGGCTTCTGGAGGTGGAGGGGGTCTGGATCCTGTGAGCTGACTCCTCTGGGGCTGCCCTGGTTACATCCCCTGGTGCTGACTGGGGACCCCCAGGGGCCAGCAATGGTCTGTGGGTCTGGGAACCTCCAGTGCCCAGACAACCATCGGGCGGGAGCCGGGCAGTGCGTCCGCCACCCCGGGCCTGAGACCCGCCTCCCTGCGGGGGGACGTCTGGCCTCCGGACACCTGGTCTTCGTCATCTGGCCGGGCTGCCTCAGGCTGGGGGCACAGAGGGGGTGACCGGGGCGTCCGGGCAGGGGCTGGCCTGCCGTCTCTGCTGGGGATCTGGCCCCAGGCCTGGCGTCCCCGCAGCACCGGCCCCTTCGCCGCACCCCTGCCCAGCCTCAGCCCCCGGGCGTGCACCCCTGCCCCACGGGCCTGAGATGGCTGGGGCTGCGCGTCATCACCCGGCTTTGGCTCTGCCTGACGCCAAGGCCTGCTGTGTGTCCCGTGTCCCAGCCAGCCTGCCGCACTGACATCACGGCTCTGGCGAGCGGCTGACTGAGCACACGGCTGGCAGGAAACCAGGATGTAACTGGGAGCAGGGGACGGTGCATCCCGGGTTCCTGGGGTGAGGCTGTGGGGTGAGCCCAGAAGGCTCCCAGGGCGATGAATCGATGCTGTAAGGCTGCGCGCTGGTGGGGGTGCCGGCTGGAGGGCCGCCCTGGCTCGCTGTCTGGAAGTGGGTCCAGACCCGTGTGCGTGTCATGTTCTGGAACAGTCTCTGGGCTTCGCACTGCTCGCTGTGCCGCGGGGATGGGAGTGGGTGCGTCTGCCAGGCAAGGCCAGTGCCTGCTGCTGGGCCCGCCGTCCCTGGGACCAACTCCCCCACCCCCCGGTAAGTGGGCTCGGGCCCGTGGTTTTCATGAGTCTGGCCAGCAGGAGCCGGCGGGCCCTGGGGAGATGTGTGGGCTCTGTTCTAGAACATCCGTTCCAGCTGACCGGAGCTCACCCCAGGACGGCGGGCAGAGGCTCGGCAAGGCGTTGGGCTGGGAAACAAGCTTTCCCACTGAAGCTCCTCTGAAGGCCGTGCCAGGGCCAGACTTTGGTGTCAGCGCTGCCTGGTGAGAGCCTTGGCTCAGCCTTACTGGGTAGCCTTGGGTGAGGACTCTACCACTCTGAACCTCAGTCTCTTCATCTATAAAGTGTGGAAAATCATATTTTTGCCACTTAGGGCACTCCAGAAGATTCTGGGGAAAGGCCTTGAGGCCTGTGGCCCAGCACCTCACCTTGAGAAGGCCCCCAGGTCCCTGGCTTCAGGGGAACCACAGGAGAGGGGTAGAGCCACCTTGGCTTTGGGTCTCTCGTCCCTCCTCCAGCCTCACTGCCAGTTCGCTTGGATGAAGTTGGGGCTCCACGGGGCCCTTTGGGGCCAGGAGGCCTGGAGCATTTGGCTCCTTGAGGGTGGGGCCTCCCTAAATCTGGGGTGCATGGGGCTTCCTCCCTGTGCTGGGAGTGGGGGAGTGGGCCCTGCTCCGGAGCTGGCCCTGCTGGTCCCCCTCCTGCTTGCCTCGGCTCTGTCCAGGAGATAAGGAGGGAGCCTGGGAAGGAGGCCGGGGCCAAGCAGGGGGCGGGTGTCCCCGGGGAACGGGAGCTGGTGCGAGTGAGGCCTGCTCTGGATGGAGGCCCTCGGCCTGGCCTGAAGCTAGGGTCAGCGGATGGTTCCGGTGCCCCCGCCATGTGGGGTGGCCCTTCTGAAGGGTGAGGGGGGACCCCAGGATGGTCCAGGGCCCCGAGGCGATGTGCCTCCTCCCCAGTGTCCCCAGGGAGCCTTTGCCTGCTCTAATTGGATGGTCTTGGGGCCAGGGGGGCCCCTCACTCCCCTCTGTCGGGGCCTTCACTGCAGCCGCTTTCTTGTCTCCGCCCAGCCCTTGTCTTCGCACCCCTTGTCCTCCGCGGGAATGAGACAGGTGCACAGTCCTCGCTGCCCGAGGCAGAGGAGAGAACCTGGGCAGCAACCAGCTGTTGGCCGGTGGGGACCCAGCCCTGCTGCGAGGGTCACGGGCTGACCCCGGCCAGCTGCTGCTGTCCCTCAGCGGTGCCTGCGACCAGTGCCCTGCCAGGGAGGGGGAACATGGGGCTCCTACGCCCCCTCGTCCCTGTGCCCGTGGCAGGTGTCGGGAGCCCCAGCCGGGCTGTAGCACCTGCTGCCCTCCCCGAGGCCCTTCATCATGGGTGGGTGGGGGGCTTCCTTCTCAGGCCCACGGCTCCTGGAAGGGGAAGGGGCTCTCAGCCCTTCACAGCAGGGCCTGGCACTGAGGCCCCCCGGATGGCGGTGGAGCCTGGATTCATTTCCTAGGCAGCTGGACGTAAAGGAATGCAATTGGGGGGCTTCAAACAGCAGCCATCTCTGCTCTCCCCGTTCTGGAGCCTGGAAGGCCAGACTTGGGGTGCTGCCAGAGCCAGGCCCTCTCCAAAACCACTGGGGAGCCTCCGTCCTGGCCTCTCCGGCCCCCCTTGGCGTCCCTTGGCTTGTTCTCCGTTTCACGTGCTCTCCTCCCCTCCGACAGTCTGTCTGTCCGTGTCTTTTTCCCCTTTGTAGAAGGACGCCGGCCACGATGGATCAGGCCCCCCCACACTCCCACTTGGCCTCATCTAACGAATAACGTCTCCAAGACCCTGTTTCCAAATAACATCTCATCCACAGGACCAGGCTTGGGCCTTGAGTGGGCCCCAAGCGACACCACTCAGCCCGTAGCAAAGGCTGCCCCTCCAGGTGAGGGGCCCAGGCCACAGGTGGTGGCACCTGCCCGGCCCATCTGCCTGCCGCGCACACCTGTAGGCCCTGGAGCCCGGGTGTGAACTTGGCCTTCTCACGGCCAAGTCTCTTTCCTGTAAGTTCTGGAATCCAGGCCTTCCCAGCCAGTGTTCTCTGGCCGGCTGTCCCTGGACACGGGCGCCAGCTAATTCCTTCCAGGCGGGAGGGCGGCTCTCCCAAGAGCGCCCGTGGCTGCGGCCTCGTCCATCAGACGTGCCGAGAGTTAAAAGCTCTCGTCTCCTGACTCAGGCTCACTTTCGTGTCTCTAGAGAGCAAGTTCTGGCAGGGACATTGTCGGTCAAGGCCAAGGCAGAAAAATAATAGCCTTCAGCTTCGGCAGTTGGAGCCGGCTGGTGATGGCAAGGCAGGGCCCTGCCCGGGGTGGGGGCTGACCCCACGTCCAGGGGCCTGGGGCCGTTTCCCTGGAGGAGACTCACAGGCCGGGCCGGCCAAGGGTTTCCAAGTAGCCAGCTCTGGACACCCTTGGCTGGTAGAAGGATCTGGAGGCAGAGGTGGGACGACAGAGCTGGACACGGGTCAGGAGGGGCTGGGTTCAAGTCCCTCACCCCCGAGATAGCCGAAGGGTGACTTGGGGGCATGATTTGACCCTTGGAGGCCACTGTTCTCAGGCTCAGGGCACAAGGAGAGGGTGAGGATGTTCTAACTATAAACCCAGCCGTGCCGTAGCCTTGCTTGGCAGGCAGTGCCCTGGGGCAGCCCCTGTGGGGCAAACAAGCCACCAGCTGAGAGCCCCTTGCTCCCTGCCCTGTGTCTGAGCGGCCAGGTGGCTGGGAGGCGTGAGCAGTGCCTGCAGGCCAGCCCGGGAACCCTGCCCCTCCGGCCCTGTTCCCGGGAAGGGCAGGCCTTATCCCCTGGGCGCCCCGTCCGCCTTGCTGGGGAGGACTCTCCCCTCCATTTCTCCATCCATGATTTTGGTTCCCTTCAGCTCCCCCGGCCCCGCCGCGCAGCCTCCTGATGGCATCCGTGTGCTGCCCGGGCCTGTGGTCGCACTTGTCTCCATCCTTCCTGCACTATCTGACCCCTGACCCCCGAACCCGGACTCTGCTTCCTGCTGTGGGGGGCAGATTCCTTGTGGGATCCTCCCCAGCCTCCCCGCTCTCAGATCCTGGGTGGGCGTGGGGAGGCGGAACAGGAGAGCAGAGGGGAGAGCACCGAAAGACCCCACAAGGGTGTCGCAGAAACAAGGCGCTCGAGGGCTCGTGCCATGTCCAGTGTCAAGGTCGAGAGGGAGGCGTGGATGCTCCGGTGGGCACCAGCAGCCCGGGCAGAGCAGGGGGTTGTGGAGGGTTTAGGGGGAGCTGCAGGCACTGTGGGTCCCCGAGCCTGGTCTGCTGGGCGGTGGGGCCCCGTGGGGCGAGGTGGCAGGAGCTGCTGGGCTGGGGTGAACCCCGTGCCCGGGGTGAGGCAGCACCAGGGGCCACAGACGGCCGGGCTCTGCCAACTCCGGACACCGCAGGTGCTCACAGCCGGGGCCCTGGCCAAGTGCGTCGGGTCGAGGGAGAGGCCAGAGGAGGTGTGGCTGGGGTCCCAGCAGGCCTGGTGGCGTGTCCTGGCACCCACTTGTTGGTCTGCCCCAGTGGCTGGGCGCATACCGTGGGCCCCGAGCACAGGCCGGCGTTTCCAGGCAGGGTTTCCGGACACATGTCTCGGCCCCGCTGTCCGGCCCCGTGTGGAGGCCTTCCTCGTCTGTCCTCGACTGACCTGGCCTGCCTCTCCTCCCAGCCCAACCCTGCGCTGCCCCAGTGTCCTCCTGACGTGCCAGCGTGCTCACGCCCCTGAAATGCCCTGCCCTTGCCCTTCCCCTCTGCTGCCTCCTCCAGGAAGCCCTCCATCACCCGCCCTCCTCCCGTCCCCTCCCCTGCTCTGGATGGTGTGTGCACCCAGGGACCTCAGCTGCCCCTTCTGCCGTCCCTGCTCCCCTAACCAGAGACCGGGTTCTGGGGGGATGTCTGCCCTGGGGGGCCTGTCTGTCTTTGGGGGGGGGGTCAGCACCCCAGGGCTCTGGCCCCCACCTGGGCCTTGGCACGGCCACGGGGCAGCAGTAAGGGGAGGCCCCGTGCTTTGTCACATGCCCACACATGTGCACACGTGTCTGGGAGGGCCTGTGGCCTGCCCTGGGGTCCTCTCCGGACAGACACGGCTTGGGTTTCCCTGGCGCTGGGCCGGGCGGTCTGGAGACCCCCAGCCGTCTGTGACGGAGGCAGGTTCCATCTTGGGCTCTCCCCGGGGCCCCGTATGTGTGAGAGGAGGTGACAGCTGCAGCCAGGGGTGGCGGCTGGGCCCACGGAAACAACCCTGGTTTTAATTTTCCTGCCTTTGGCTGGGGTGGCGCTGAGGCTGGCTGATGTGTTCGCCAGGCCGCCGCGGGAACGGCTCTGGGAGGCCGGGCTCTGTGTGCTCCTCCGGGGCCGGGCGTGGGGCCTGGCGCTCTCCACTGGTGCTGGGCACGGGGTGGGGAGGGACGCGGGAGGCCGTGTGTCCATGCCTGGCCCCCTCCCCAGGCAGGCCTCCTGCTCTGGGCTCGGCTCTCCAGGTCAAGGGTCGGACACAGCTGGCCCAGGTCACTTTCCCAGGTGACAAAGGGGCCTTTACCACTTTTGGGGGGGGAAACAGGGGACATAGAGACAAGGGTGATTTGGGGACCGAGAGGCTTTGGGTCCTTGGGCTGGTCGATGGAAGAGAAGCCTAAGAGAGTGACCCTCCGGCCCCTTCCAGCAGTCCTCCCTGCAGCTGGAGGGGCCCTGCAGGTGGACGTCCGGTCACTTGGGGCTGTGTCCCCTGCCCTTGGTACCCACCACACACGTTTGCGGCCCCCTAGGTGCAATGAAGCCAGCGTTGGCCGACCGCCCACCTCCTCCACCTTCCTGGCGCTGCCTGGTCAGACCTCGTGGCCCCCCATCCCTCTGCCCTCACCTCCCCCTGCGTGGTTCTCGGGGGCCCTCCCACACCCGGGTCCAGGTGGTCGCCCAGCGTGAGCTCTTGGATGCCGCCCAAGTGGCACCTGCGCCTTCTGCTTGCGCCTCATTGGCCGAAGCAGCCACGTGGCTATGTCTTCTTCACGGGGTGGGGAGCCCAGAGCCCAGTGCCCTCCTTGGGTGGCCATCCGCACTCGGGGGGCCCGTCCCCCTCGTGCAGGCACAGTCAGGCCGGCCTCTGTCCCCAGCCCCCGGGCGGCCCCACGGAGGGCTTGCTCAGGTGTCCAAGCCGCCACCCCCAAGGGCAGGCAGCCTCGGGGTGCCCCCGGGCACCCCCCCACCCACTCACCCGCAGAGGGTCCAGCTCCTCTCCCCATCCCACCGTCAGCTCCTGCTCAGTCTGGGAGATCGGGATCTGGGAAGGCCCCGGGCCCAGCCAGGCCTGCAGAGCCGGGCTCGCCATCCTGGAGCCCCGTCCTAAGAGTCATGGCCATGTCTGAGGGTGGTCGGGTGGCGTGGGGACCAGCCTGGAGGTCCAGCATCCCCTGGGGGCCCCCACGCCCCTGGCAGGCACCTCCAGAGGCTGCTCTGTGGCCGGAGGCCAGGACAGCCTGGGTGACGCGGACCCTCAGCAGTGGGTCAGGCCCCCAGGTGGCCACGGGGGTGTCCCGGGGAAGGAGGTGTCCTTGGGGGCACACTACGGGGCAGGGGCGGGGGGCAGCAGCTTTAGCCAGTGGGCTGGCTGTGCTTTGCTACCTGCCTCCGGCACCTGTGGGATCAAACAGCCGTACCCCGAAGTCCTGGTGTCGGGGCTGCCGTGGCCCAGACCCAGCACCACGGGGGCGGGGACGTGGGGGAAGCCTCGGACCTCGCCCCGCCTGGGCCCCCAGCTGGGAGCGGGGAGCAGGAGCCAGCCTGGCGGGGGACAGCCGTGCTTCTGCTGACACACAGACATTCCGCTGGGCAGGGACGCCGGCCCTGCATTTCTGCATCAGGAAAGCATTTCCCAAACAGCTTCCAGACCCCACCGCCACGGGCCCTGGATGCGCCCGGCGGCTCTGAGGGGGGTGGCAGGGGTAGCAGGGGTGGCTGTGGGCCCCGTCGCCCGGGTGCCCAGGGCCCAGAGCCATCGGCCCTCTCTGTCGAGTGGGGAGACCTCACTGCACCCTGAAATCTGTGTCCTGCCCAGCCAGGCCTCCCACATCATTATTGAATGAATGAGTGAGTGGTGAAGGAATGAATGGGGAGGAGCGGAGGAGGCCCGGCCGAATGCAGGAGCCTGGGCACAATGGCCGGTGCTCGGGGTAAGGCGGGCTGGGGGATTCACCAGGCAGGTGCCCTCTGACCCTGCTGGGTGGGGGGCAACAGGGAGCTGCTGCGGAGCTGGGGTTTGGGTCCGGAGCGTCCCGGCCACGCTCGGGCCCGGGGTCCGTCAGAGGCCTTAGCCCAGCATGGACCCCCCCCCCCCCAACCCCTGTGCTTCTCCCTCCACCCACTTGGGCTTGAGCTGCAGGTGGGCACAGAAAGCCATCCCCACAGAGGAGGTGGCCGGGGAGGACATGGCGTGGGTCCCTTCCGGCCATGCCCCTCTGTCCACGTGACCCAGTACAAGCTATTTCCTCTCTGAAAACTTGCTTGTGCGGAGACCCTTGGGGAAGTGTTGGGGACCGGAGGGCAGAGGTCAGGGCGCATGCTGGCCGTGGTGGGGGCGAGGGCTCCAGGCTGGGTGCCAGTGAGGGGTGGGGGCAGCAGGGAGAGAATGGACCGGAAGCCACGGGTGTCGCAGGGGCCTGGTGAGGGCAGCCCCGAGGTGGGTCTGCAGCCTGGGTGGGCAGGGAGGCTGCCTGGGGCACCGGGAGGGCCAGGCGGGCACGTGGGGCAGCAGGCCGAAGCCAGACCTAGTTTCCCAGGCTGGAAAGACAGGATTGGTTTTGCCCAAACTTGTCACGAAGCATTCTGAAAACCTGGGTGTGCTGCGAGCCGCCCCAGGACACTCAAATCACCCCTCCCCGCCGGCCCCTTCAGTGCAGGGGTGGGGGGCACGCCTGGCCCTGTTTCTGCCAGGCTTGCTGCCCTCCTTACCCTGAGCTGGGGTCGGTAGCCCCTGCCCTTGGTACAGATGAAGAGACTGAGGTCCAGAGGGTCCCAGGACTTGCCTGCACCCTACGGCTCGCCCCTGGGGGCACAGGGCGGCCCCTCGCCTGCTGACCCAGATGGATCTGCTTGGCCCCAGGCTGCCCAGCCTGCCCTTGGGTGGACTTGAGAGCCCCCGAGGAGAGGTCCCTACCCAGCTTGCATGGGGGCTGCTGGGTAGCGGGCAGAGGCAGTGGGGGTTCCAGGTGTCTGAGGGGGTGTCCATAATGCGACAGGGACTTTCTCCAGGGGCCGTGGGGCTCCATGGAGGTCCCATGGCCTGGCCAGTTTCTGAGAAGCTTTGGGCACCACAGCCCCAGCTGCCAGGGCCCGGCCCTCCCGAGGCAGCTCCGGACACACCGTGGGGCTCCCTGCTCAGCTTCGGGGTGGCTTCTAAGCTTCAGGGCCTGGGTGGGTGGGGGCGGTCATCCTCAGACCCGCCACCCCTGTTTGCTGAGCCCCACTCAGGGGGCAGCACTGTCCCTCCCTCAGCCGGGACCTTCCCCGTCACCCCAGGGGTCCTCACGTCCAGCTGGCACTGCGGGCCCAGCCCTTCGTTACCGATGAGGAAACAGGTGCTGAGGGGCTCGGGGGGTGCCGGGGGTCACACAGCTCCGCCACTGCCCAGCAGCGTGGGGGCAGGCTGCGGGGAGACCAGCCGTCCTGCAGAAGCCAGTGTGAGCGGCACACGTGGGCAGCTTGTGTAATTTGAAATTTTCCCATAGCCACGTTAAAAAAAAAAACAAGGATCTAGGTGAAATTAATTTTAGGAATACAGTTTATTTAACCCAATATCCAGAATATGATCATTTCAACAGGGAGTCAATATGGAAATGATCATTGAAATATTTTACATTTTCTTTCATTCTAAGCCTCTGACCTGGGTGTGGGTTTCACCCTCGGGGGACATCTCGGTGGGACGGTCACAGTTCAGGGGACAGCGCAGGGTTAGACTCCCAGCATCTGCACTTCCCTGCCTCGGGGTCTTGACAGCCGGGACCACCACCTCCCCTGGGGTGGGCAAGACTTGGGGGGCAGCATGAGAGCGAGGCTGTGGGCAGCAGCTGGGGGAGGGGTCCCCTTGCCCTCGTGCTGCTTGTGAGCCGCGGGTGGAAATGCACACACAGGCCAGGGTTGAAGGCGTCTCCAAACAGCCCCTGCAGTCCCATCTGCCGTGAGCCCAGGGGGCTCCTCCACAGGGCGCGGGCGTGGAGGGGGCGGCAGGGCAGCTGGCAAGAGGGCGCCGGTGCTGGGGGTGCTGCCTCTCCCACCACACGGGGGTGCTCCTTGGGCCCAGCTGGGGCCATGTGCTCAGGGACAGGTCCTGAGGGCTGGGGTGGGGGGCCATTGATGTGGCTAGATTGGTGACGACAGTGGCGTCTAAGCCTGCTCCAGCCTCAGTTTCCCCACTTCTAAGATGGGGACAGTCACCGCCCCACAGAGAAACACGCAATCAGAGATCACGGCCCCTGTCCTTCCTGAGGGAGGGTCTGTGGGGTGCCCCAAGCTGGGTGCCCCCGAAACAGCCCCAGCCCTGTGGTCTTGTGTGCACACCCCTCCCATTGTCCTCAGGGGCATGGATGGAACCCTAGGGACACTGCCTCTGACTTTTGGGGGTGAAGCATCAGGGAGCCCCTGCAGAGAACCGGGTGCTGGGTGTGGGTGGGAAGCCAGCCCCTTCTGCCCCCTGACCCACTCTTCCGTGCAGGGGTGCTAAGCAGCTCCAAGGGCAGGCCTGGAAGTGGGTGCCGGGGTCCAGGCAGTGGGCATGGCCTCGGTGTGGCCAGCACTGCCCACTCCGTCCCAGTGCAGCACTGAGCCGGCGGCCTGGCGACACCTGGGTGCAGGGGAGGGGAGGGAGCCAAGGGTCCTGGGGCTCTGGAGACCCTGCTGGGTGAGCCGCCCCTGCACCCACTGCCCTGTGGGGCGCCTCTCAGGCCTTGGGCTTGGAGGCAGCCCCTTGACCTCTGCAGCCTTCAGCCGGTGCAGGGCTGCCAGCAGATCCTCCTGCCATCTGTCCCCCTCGGTGCCTGCCGTGGGTGTGGGATCCCACTCCCCACTTGCTCCCATACTGGACCCGGTCCTATGGGGGTGGTGGAGGGGCAGGACGGTGCTGGGTGAGGACCCCCCAGTTTGGGGTGGAGGTCCTCACCGCCAGGGCTCCCACTGGTGAGGTGGCCCCTGAGCACCTGAGCACTCACCCCTCACCTTGTATCTCAGCGCCCCAGGGGTGGGGGTGGGGGGGCTTCCTGCTCTGCTTTGGTTTCTTTTCCCTGTTGGCACCGGGAACACACGTGTGTGCCCGTGCAAGTGTACCTGCGTGTCTGTGAATGTTTCTCTGTTTGCGTGGGTGTGTGTGCGCGTGTTCACCCGCGTGTGCCCGTGTTGGCACGTCTGGGTCCCTGCATGGTCCCGCGTGGGTGTCCGGGCGTCCGGCTCTCCTATGTCGCGCGGGCGGGTCTGTGTGCACGTGGGCGCGGCCTGTGAGCGCGCGCGCCGGAATGCGGGGGCGGGGCTGGGGGCGGGGCGCGCGGGGGGCGGCCCCCACCTGCGGGCGGGCGCGGGGAGGGCCGCGGACAGAAAGGCGGCGGCGGGAGCGGAGCGGAGCGCGGGGCCGGGCGCCCTCGGAGCGCGCGGTCGGGCGGTCGGCGCCGAGCTCGGATCGCGGCCGGGAGGCGCCGCCGGGCGAGGAGCGCAGAGGCGGGTCCCCGTGCCCCGGGCCATGCGGGCGCCCCGCGGCCGCGGCGGGCTGGCGGCGCTCTGGTGCCTCGGGCTCCTGGGGGGCCTGGCGCGCGTGGCGGGCACATACTACCGCTACCTGTGGAGGGGCTGCCACCCGTGCCCGCGGGAGCAGGCCGGCTACCCCGGGGGCGCCCTGCGGAGGCCAGGTGGGCGGCGCGGCCGGCGGTCACCTTTGTTTCTTCTTTAGGAAGTTGGCGCCGCGGCCCAGGGCGCGCAGCCGGAGGGAGCCTGGGGACGGCTGGGGCCTGGGTGACCGCAGGCTGCTCCCTGACGGGTGGGGACAGAACAACCACTTGTCTTTGCTTCTGGGCGCGGGGTGGGGGCGTTGCACCCTGATGGCACCGACAGGCGCGGGGTCAGCCCACAGGCGGCCCAGGGTGTGGCTGTGGCTGGTGCCGGGTGGCAGATGTGGAGGAGCGGGGCTGGGTCCCGCCTGGGCCCTGTGGCTCCTGCCCCCTGGCTCCTGCTCTGCCCTTTGCGCCCGCTCCCTGCCCCCAAGCCTTCTGGGCCCGGTCAGCGGAGGGGCTGGGACCTGAGGACCCCAGCGACCCCAGGGTGCACCTGGCGTCCCCCCACTTTGGATCTGGTACCTGCCCCTGGCCGAGCTCCTTGGAGCTTTCCTTGGATCCTGAGTCTTGGAGACAGGCATCCTCAGGAATGCAAGGTGGGGGGGGGGGGTGGCCGCTCCCAGTGAGTCATCACCTGGGGGGGGCAGGGTTCCCCTTCCCAGCCTCCCGGGTCACTGGAGGCTGCTCGGGGCTCGGGGCTGACACCGCCCTCCCCATGCCCGAGGGCACAGACTGTTCGTCCGAGCCGGCCGCCCCTGCCCATGTCACTCCACCCTGTTGGGGCCGGTGTCTCTCCACAGTGGCATCCAGCGGCTGTGGGTTGGGGGCTTTGGGGGCAGGGAAGTCCCACAGATGGCGGGGTGAGGACCCAGTGGCGTGTTTAAGGGTAAGCAGGGCTCTGCGTTCATAATCACCACCTCTGAGTGGAGCATTCTGGAAGGACCCAGAAGGCTCAATTTGCTCTGAGCAGGGTGAAGCTTCAGGAGGGGTTCTTTGGGGTGGGTTCCTGAGCGGCAGCTGACTCGGGGCAGGAGCCAGCATGGGGGGCGATGGGGATGGTGGTCACAGGCTCCCGGGGTGTGGCTGGAGTTAGATTGGACAGCATCCTTGGGGATGACCTGCCTGCCCCCCTCAGGCCTAGCCCGGCTCCCGGGGTACCAGCCCATGTAGAAATGTGTCACCAGCTGCTTGCAGACCCCGTGGCCAGGCTGCCAAAGGCCCTAATTGCATATCTCAGCAGGGGCCACCAAAGGGGACCACGAGGGCCTCGGGGACTTTCCTGCAGAGCCCTGACCCGGCTGTCACTTAAAATAGCCGCCAGTCTGGGTCATGGCCCTGTCGCCACAGCGGGCCAGATGGCCCCAGCCCAGGGCAGCTCCTCCCGCGGCTTCCAAGTCCGAGCTGCTGCAGCTGTCCCGTCCCTCCCCGGAGGTGTGGGCGCCTGGCCCTGCCTTGAGAGTCCAGACTGGGGAGCCCCTGGGCCAGGTTGCTGCCCCAGAACGAGCAGGTGTGTCCTGGGCATTTACCCCGAGAATGGCACAGGTCAGCCATCTCCAAGCTCCTCTCAGCCTTTGCCGGGGGTTCCCCCACAAACACGGCGGGTCAGGCACCCCTTGGCGCTGGTCCCAGAGAGCTGACGTTTCCTGCTGGAGTTCAGGGGTCTCAGACACCAAAGCTCAGTTGGGGTGCCACCAATTTGGGGTGTCCCAGGCACAGGTCCCACCGCAGGGCTCAACTGGACCCCATCCGGCCCTGCCTGTGGACAGGCCAGGCAGCGTGGCCCGTGAGGGCAGGCCTGTGGGACAGGGACACCCGGGGGCTCCTGTGGCCTGGGGTGGGGGGAATGCCCTGGGGAGCAGATGCTCCCGCGAGCCTGACCATCTCCCCAGAGAGCACACGGTGGAGCCACTGGCCGGAGCTGGGGCCGGGCTGCCCAGGGCTGGACTCACTTCCGGCGCTCAGGGTCCAGGCTTCTGGGATGCGCGATTGGCCACAGTCTGGAAATGACTGGGGACAGCGGCGTTGCCCTCTGGGTTCGTGTCCTGCGGCTGCTGTAACCGATGACCACGCCCTTCCCGGCTAAAAACGACGCGGATGTGTGACCTTACAGTCCTGGGGTCAGGAGTCCAACGAGGGTGACATCAGGGAGTGGGCAGGGCTGGTCCCTTCCGGAGGCTTCCCGGGAGAGCCCGTTCCCTGCCCTTCTCCTTCGGCCGGAATTTCTAGGGGCAGTTGGGGCTGGGCGAGGTCTGGCCGGCCCTCGGGTGGAGAGCAGCCGGCGGGAGGGGTAGTGAGCCGGGCCCTTAGGGGGTGGGTGTGAGCGGGGCTGGGGGGACGGTCCACACCTGGGAGTGGAGGGGCCCCGCTGACTGACAGCTGCCCTGGGCCCCGGGCACCCCCACTTCCTCCCAGAGTGCCGTCCAGGCCCCTCGACCTTCCACGTCAGGTGTCCGGGGCGGAGCTCAGGCAGCCTCACTGCTCTCGGGGTTCGCGGACACCTCTGTAGTCGCTCAGTTCGCCGAGGCGCTGGGGGCAGGAGGCAGAGGCTGCATCAGAGTCAGCCGCCAAGAGCCAGGCTTTTGGGGACCCCTCCTGGTTGTCCGTCCCCCTGGCCGCCTCGGGACCCTTGGCGCTGGGAGAGGCGGCCCCTTTCCGAATGGAAGGGACTGGCCACGTCCTGCTTGTGCAGGCAGGGCTGCCTCAACCCGTCAGACGCCCACCAGCCCCTAAGCCTCCGCCTCGTGGCGGGTGTGACTGTCACCGAGTGCCCGCTGTGTGTCCTCCATGGCCAGCCCTGCCTGTCTCGGGGAAGGGGCCGGCTTCAGCCCAGGGAGGGGTCTCGGGGAACCCTCTCCTGCTCCAGCATGGCCCTGGGCACCTGGGGTGTTTCCCGGGCCTTGGGCTGGGCACATCTGCTTCCAGCTAACACATCTGAGACCCGGGCTGGGAGCCAGGCAGGTGGGGACAGGTGTCCTGCAGCCGGCGGTGAGGGGGCCATGGGTGGGACACATTCTCCTGTGGTGGGTGAGCCTGGGAACTCCCCAGGGAGCCCGCCCTGGCTGGCCCTGTGTCCTCCCCTCTTCTCTCAGCCTCTCATCAGAACACTGGGGACGAGGAGCCAGGGGAGGGGCAGGGGTGGACACCAGCCCTGCGGGGCGCCTGTGGCCGTGGGGTGCTCCCTGCCCCTCAGCCGCTGACTGAGCCTGAGCAGAGGGGCTGCCTGGTGGGGCAGCGGGAGGGCATGGAGGGGTCTGGGGTGCTGTGGGCAGGGGTGGGGGCTGCAGGGGCTGGCGGTGGCCCTCCTGTCCTGGGGAGCCCACTGGGGGCCCCAAGGCTGATACTGCTTATCTTGGCTTCCCGGGGTGGCCACCACAAAGTACCTCAAACTGGGTGGCCCAAAGCAGCAGGAATTAATTTTCCCCACTTCTGGGGGCCGGGTCCGTGTCGGGGTGTTGCTGGGCTGTGGCCCTCAGGAGCCTGCCGGGGAGGAACCTCTGGCTGCTTCCAGCTTCTGCGGTTTGCTGGCTGTCCTCGGCGTCCCAGGCCTGTAGATGTGACACCCCAATCTCTGCTCCCATTGTCATTTGACCCTTTCTCTCTGTGCATCCCCTTCTAAGAAACCCAGTCATTGCATTTAGCGCCCACCCTAAATTCAGGGTGACACCATCTCATCAGCCTTAATTACGTCTGCAGGGACGTTATTTCCAAATAAGGTTGCTTTTTGCAGTTGCATGTGAATTTGGGGGCCCTGCTCTTCACCCCATTGCAGAGATTCTTTCCTGCCCTTTGAAGGAGTTTCCCCGTGGCCTGGGCTGGGGCATCTTGTAGTTATCAGGCTCCCCTTTGGGTCTGTGGAACCCTGAGGACCCCTGAGGCGCGAGCTGGCTGCCCTAAAGCCGCCCCCTGCCTGGGACTAGGAACATGGCCTGTGCTTCAAGTTCAGCCCGGAGGTTGCTGGGCCCCTGCACTCCGCAGCCCCCCACGCCAGCCATGGTCGCTGTGCGCCTACCTCGGTGGGTGGGCAGGGGCAGGTGGGGGCCACCACCTGCTCTCCCGCTCTGGCTGCAGCAGGCGTGGGGGAGGGGATGCTGGGGGCGCGGCCTGAGCAGGGGGTCCCCGGGCTGGGCTGGGAAGCATCTGCACACCTGGCTGGAGGCGGAGCGCTCGGGCGGTGGGCTGGGGCTGGGATCCCTGGGAGGCCCCCTGCACGGCCAGGCCTGTCTCCCTGTGGCAGCGCTGAGCAGGGGGTATCCTGGGGCGGAAACGGGTGGGTACCTGGTGGCTCATTATCCGTCCCCCCATGTCCCCGTGTTTCCCACCCAGATGTGGACGAGTGCCAGGTGCACAACGGTGGCTGCCAGCACAGGTGTGTCAACAGCCCAGGCTCCTACCTGTGCGAGTGCCGGCCCGGCTTCCGGCTGCACGCCGACGGCAGGACCTGCCTGGGTAAGTGTCCCCGGGCGCCCTCTTCTCGGCACCCCGTGCCCCTCCCTGCCCAGGCTGCCACCCTCGGCCGTCCCCAATCTCCTGGATGTGCCTGGGGAAGGGGTGGAGGACCCCACATGCTCGGTGCCGCTGAGCTGTTGGCGTGGGCCCGGCGTGCACCACCGTTCGTAGAGCAGCTCCCTCCTGCTGAGCGTGGGTTCCCGTGGGGTCCACACCGTGTCCCGTGGGAGCCGAGGCTCAGGCAGGTGGCAGCCGTGCTTGGAGGGGCCGGGGGACCCATGGCAAGGCTGGGATGGGCCCGGAGGGAGGGGTGCTGGGCAGGCACCGTGGCTGCTGCTCTGGAGGTTTTGCTGTGATATCGGTGGATCATCCGACTGGGGCCTCTTGCAGCCTGGGGTGGCCCCCCCACCATGCTGTACTGAGGGGCCCCTGCGCACCAGCCTGATGGCCGCCGTGGTTGCTCTGGGGCCAGGCCTGGCTTTGCGGCCTGCAGGGTCAGGGAGCCGGGGGCTCTGGGCTGCAGTGGGGTGTGGGGTGCCCACGGAGCAGGACCCTGACCGGGCAGGTGCAGGGAAAGGGCTCCATGGGGCCCCCCAGCCATAGACTGTGGCCCCAGCAGTGCCGAGGGTTACGAGGGAGAGAGGGCAGGGCCTGGGGGTCAGGCACGGGGTCAGCGCAGCCAGCGTCCCCCTGCTCTGGCCGCCCCTCCCCTGGTGGACCCTGCCTGGGTGCTGCCCCACCCGTGGGCTTCCTTGGGAAGTCACACGGGGGCATCCTCTCCGCAGCGGGGGCCAGCATCCTGCTCCCCACCAGTGGACGCTCCTGGCGGCTTCCGCTACCCAGCGGGTCAGGAGGGTGCCCCTTTCTCTTCCCAGTGTGGGGGGGTGGTCCCTCTTCCCCCCTAGAGACCCAGGGCACAGGTGGGGGGACTCCGTGCAGCCCCTCCTGGAGGCCTTGCTGCCACGTGGCCGGGCAGCCGCCAGCCCCAGGGCCCCCCCGACACACTCCCACTCCCGTGTCCCGGTTCGGCCCCGCGGGGACGGGCAGAAACCATCTCTGGAAAGTGGAAACAGATGCGCAGTGCCGCGTGCACCTCAGGACGGAGGGGACGGGCCTGCAGCTCGCAGCCTGCCGGTGGGGGGCCCTGGGCCCTGGGCAGAGGGGGTGCCCCCCTGCCCTGCCTCTCCGGTGGGTTTTCTTTGGAGAAGAGCGTCCTGGGGGGAGGTCCAGGGTGGGCTGGGGAGGGGTTGGTGAGCTCCTCACCCTCCCGTCTGGGAGGGGCGTGGGGCAGGGGCCAGACGGTCTTTCAAACGCGTCTCTGACCTTCCCTGAGACACCCCCAAATGGAGAGTGTCCACGGAGGGGGATGAGTAAATGGGGTTCAAGGGGACGGGCAACTTTGGGACTCTGTGGGGACCGGTGGTGGCTGCCAAGAGTAGCCTGGAACTACCAGCTCTGGGAGCCCAGACCCTCAGCCCTGCCCCAGACCCCCACCCTGTGCTGCACTGAGCCCCACCCCACAGCGGGACCCTCAACTCCCAGAAGCCTTTCCTGGGAACTGCCGCACTCTGGAGGGGCCGGAAGGCTTGATCTGCGGCGTTCGCTTACTTTATGGGGTCTTTTGAGGGTCTGCTCCAGAGCCCGATGAGGCCTGCACCTGCCACCCACCTGTCACTGCCGACACCCACAGCCCCCCAAAGCCCTTGGGCCCAGCTTCAGTGTTCAGAGTGGTGTGTCCCCAGGGGCTAGTGCCCTCCCTGGCTGCTCCCAGCAAGGAGCACAGGTGAGCCTCACCTGTGGCCGCCCCTCACCTGGCTGGAGGTGCTTGCTTCAGGCAGGTGTCTGGCCAGAGGCTCAAGGTGTTGGCTTGACATTGTGGTTTTCACTTTTTTTTTTTTAACTGCAAAACACAACTGTCCCCTGACTGCCCACCCCACTCCCCAGCCTGCTGTTTTGGGCACGGGGGCCCTCTCTGTGCCAGGAGGCGCCGGCCGTTCCTCAGGGCAGCCCATCTCCCGGCTGCAAGACGCCAGTCGAGACTCACGGCCAACTGCCCGGCCTGGGTGCCGTGCCCCTCACATCCTGCGAGTGCAGCTGTGCCGGGGCACCCACCGGTGTGGGCAGAGCCGAGACGGGCAGACGCCCTCCCCTTCACCCACCCAAGGCCCCTGGGGCCACCTGGGGACAGGTGAGCTTGAGCCGCTTCTCCGGTCGCCCCTGCTTGGGCGTCCCCCGGTACCCCCTTCCTGGCGCTCCCTGCTCGGGCCCCACCCTCCCCCTGCGGTTCTCCGACTCTGGCTGTCGGCAGAGGATTCCATGTGGCTGGAATTCCCGAGAAGAGGCTCTTCGCCAATTTGGGATCTGGCCCGGGACTCCCAGGTCTCCTGGGCTGGATTTGTCAGGCTGGGTCTGGGGGAGCGCGTGCCGCTGTCTTCCAGGAGGGGTCCTGGGTTT